>NC_056746.1:562978063-563287230 GCF_019279795.1 Protopterus annectens
ACTGAGATTACTGAGCACAGTGCTGTCAGAGGCATACTTCTAGGTGGGTGACATCATCCGTAAGGGAATAGCTGGCAATAGCCAAGGTATGTGTTGTGAAGCATCTAAAAGCATGTCCATCTGCAGAGGCAGCTGGAAACACACACACACACACACACACACACATGGGGAAGGGCCGGGAGTTGAACCTACGCCTACCTACATGAACACACTACAGCATGATGCATTTACAGAACGCTACCGAGATTACTGAGCACAGTGCTGTCAGAGGCATACTTCTAGGTGGGTGACATCATCCGTAAGGAATAGCTGGCAATAGCCAAGGTATGTGTTGCAAGGCATCTAAAAGCATGTTCATCTGCAGAGGCAGCTGGAAACACACACACACACACACACACACACCTCACACACACACACGGGGAAGGGCCGGGAGTCGAACCTACGCCTACCTACATGAACTCACTACAGCATGATGCATTTACAGAGCAGCTACCGAGATTACTGAGCACAGTGCTGTCAGAGGCATACTTCTAGGCGGGTGACATCATCCGTAAGGGAATAGCTGGCAATAGCCAAGGTATGTGTTGCGAAGCGTCTAAAAGCATGTCCATCTGCAGAGGCAGCTGGAAACACACACACACACACACACACACACACACAGGGAAGGGCCGGGAGTCAAACCTACGCCTATTTACATGAACACACTACAGCATGATGAATTTACAGAACACGCTACCGGGATTACTGAGCACAGTGCTGTCAGAGGCATACTTCTAGGCGGGTGACATCATCCGTAAGGGAATAGCTGGCAATAGCCAAGGTATGTGTTGCGAAGCGTCTAAAAGCATGTCCATCTGCAGAGGCAGCTGGAAACACACACACACACACACACACACGGGGAAGGGCCGGGAGTTGAACCTATGCCTACCTACATGAACACACTACAGCATGATGCATTTACAGAGCACGCTACCGAGATTACTGAGCACAGTGCTGTCAGAGGCATACTTCTAGGCGGGTGACATCATCCGTAAGGGAATAGCTGGCAATAGCCAAGGTATGTGTTGAAGCGTCTAAAAGCATGTCCATCTGCAGAGGCAGCTGGAAACACACACACACACACACACACACACTGGGAAGGGCGGAGTCGAACCTACCTACATGAACTCACTACAGCATGATGCATTTACAGAACGCGCTACCGAGATTACTGAGCACAGTGCTGTCAGAGGCATACTTCTAGGCGGGTGACATCATCCGTAAGGGAATAGCTGGCAATAGCCAAGGTATGTGTTGCGAAGCGTCTAAAAGCATGTCCATCTGCAGAGGCAGCTGGAAACACACACACACACACACACACACACACACACACACACACACACAGGGAAGGGCCGGGAGTCGAACCTACGCCTACCTACATGAACACACTACAGCATGATGCATTTACAGAACGAGCTACCGAGATTACTGAGCACAGCACTGTCAGGAGGCATACCCCTAGGTGGGTGATATCATCTGCAGAGGCAAGGCAGCCGATAGGGAATGAAGACAGAGTGCGCAGTCACACAGCATGTTACCATCCCAAGGTGGGCGTACAGTAACACGGTAGTGCTGCAGTCGGGAATACCAACTAACTGCGGAGCAGTACATCACGACATGGATACGGGATGCACCACATACAGTATACCCTATGAGAGGGCATCCGGCGTGCACGATGTAGGCAGCCATTGTGGCATAACAACCACATATGACTCACCTGGATGGTCACCATGGCTATGCAGGATGTCATTGGCCATGGCTACACGCCTAGTAGCAGACATCGGTGCCGACTGTAGTGTGTACCCCTGAATGGTGTACTGGCTATGCCCTCACACCTAGAGATGCGAAGGGGAGACAGACATGCTCACGGGGTATCATCGCAGGCGGGCGCGGTGTGCACTGTACTGTGTGTCCATCTACACAGCTGCTTACTGGGCATGCTCAGACACTTAGAATCTGCACAGTGCAGACATGCATACACATGGGGTGAAATCATGGGAGGCAGAATGTGGACCGTCGTGTGTGTCCACCCACACAACAGCAACCCGGCCATGCCACAGACGTGGCGGTTGCGAAGGGGAAACAGGCATGCACCGGGGTATCAGCGCAGGCAAGCGGTGTGCACTGTACTGTGTGTCCATCTACACAGCTGCTTACTGGGCATGCTCAGACACTTAGAATCTGCACAGTGCAGACATGCATACACATGGGGTGAAATCATGGGAGGCAGAATGTGGACCGTCGTGTGTGTCCACCCACACAACAGCAACCCGGCCATGCCACAGTCGTGGAGGTTACGAAGGACTAACGGGCATGCACACGGGGTATCAGCGCAGGCGGTAGCGGTGTGCACTGTACTGTGTGTCCATCTACACAGCTGCTTACTGGGCATGCTCAGACACTTAGAATCTGCACAGTGCAGACATGCATACACATGGGGTGAAATCATGGGAGGCAGAATGTGGACCGTCGTGTGTGTCCACCCACACAACAGCAACCCGGCCATGCCACAGACGTGGCGGTTGCGAAGAAACAGGCATGCACACGGGGTATCAACGCAGACGGGCGCGGTGTGCACTGTACTGTGTGTCCATCTACACAGCTGCTTACTGGGCATGCTCAGACACTTAGAATCTGCACAGTGCAGACATGCATACACATGGGGTGAAATCATGGGAGGCAGAATGTGGACCGTCGTGTGTGTCCACCCACACAACAGCAACCCGGCCATGCCACAGACGTGGCGGTTGCGAAGGAAACAGGCATGCACACGGGTATCAGCGCAGGCGGGCGGTGTGCACTGTACTGTGTGTCCATCTACACAGCTGCTTACTGGGCATGCTCAGACACTTAGAATCTGCACAGTGCAGACATGCATACACATGGGGTGAAATCATGGGAGGCAGAATGTGGACCGTCGTGTGTGTCCACCCACACAACAGCAACCCGCCATGCTCACACGTAGTATGTGCTACGCGCCGTCCGGCATGCAGACGGAGTGCACACACCGCAAGTCACGGCCAGGTAAACCCGTACACACGCACAGGGTGGACACACATGCAGTTACGTACACACACAGATGACAGCACAGGCGTCACGGGTGCAGGCTGAACATGTACACACTGCAGTGAACACTGTAGCTGCCATGCCAGCACCATGTCATCGGTGCAGCAGTATGCCTCACGGTCCAGCAACAGCATGTGACATATGTCCACAAGACTATGTGGCGGTGTCGTCCGTAGTGCAGAGTACACATGTGCTATCAATGATCCCACAGGTGTGATGTAGTCCACCCATACCGGTATACATGGACAGGCGTGCTCCACACATACCACGGGCCTGACACAGATATGACACATGACTGCAGCTGTACCACAGTGAAACAATGTCGGATATGTCACATATGTGATTTCCTGGCTGTGTGCATGGACTGCCGCAGGACACATCTGAAGCCTGTGATGTACCACATGCATAACACAGGCGTGCGGTAATACACACGAAGGGAAGGCGAACACATGTCTGTGGTATGCACTCTTACAGGGTGTAGCGGTGTTCACTGGGACACATACCCTTGTACAGTTTGCCTGTGACAGCTGTGATACCATACCACAGTCCATGTTCCATGTATGTCGACACACATGTCACAGCGTAGCAATGCATACACACATGGCAACAGGGGATACATGTGACACGTGTACTGTGCACGGTGCAGCCGTGCATGAGCGGTGTCCGGTGTCCATAACACAGTTGCAACCCCCTACCACATGCATACCCATCATGGGGGCCGTCATATGGTGGCATAGTAACAGCACGCATGGCAGTCTGTGTGTACACCATGTGTTTAAACACCTGTCCACATGCATGTGTGCAGGTGCTGGTCACAGGTGTGTCACACACCATCCTACCCTGCCATGTGCATACAGTCTGCTATGTCGCCTTTACATGACAGCGCTGCCATAATGCATACCCATCGGCCATGCGTCATCGACCATATGTCACATGGCCACTGTAACCCCTACCACCTCCCAAGTGCAAATATTGGCACAGCTGCCAGATACAGTGGTGGTGCGCAGGATGCACTACATACCGCTGCATGCCTGCACATATCCCATATAGCGGGTGTGGCATTCCTAGCACCAACATGTGTGCAGGAATGTGTGCCCATGTATGCCACAGATCGGGGACTATGTGCCACGTGCCACACATCACTGTACACCATGGTAGAGATCTGTACCTACCTCAGTGTGGGGTGCATGGATGTGGATGGTGCAGTACATGCAACACGTCATCCCTCCGTGTAGACATGTGTGGTCACCACCATGTCAGTGTGTCAACATGTGTGTATGTCTGCTGCCTGTTGTGAGGGTGTATGCAGATATAGTGTTGTGACTGGACACTGACCACACAGGGTGACCATCCCGTACTGGTGCTGCATTGTACAGCCCTGTCAATGCCATACCTGTGAGCCTTACTGGCCACCTGTGCAAGACCACCCCTGTGACATGGCGCGTGGGTGCATTGTCTTGTGAGGGTGCTGACCACACAGACAGGTGTCCCCATCTGCACACAATGGGGTGTGTGCCATAGAGGTGTATGCACCGCGATTGCGGACATATTCCTGTACTGGTACAGCATCCGACTGCTGCACACCGTGCACCACAGCTGACAGGTGACACCTGCAGTCAGTAGCCAGCACACTGCGTACGACACCTGCAGAATGTCACCATACCTGTACTGTGTCATGCCATGTATGTGATGTCTCTGTCCACCGTAGCCTGTGGCACCGACCACAGGCGTCAGGTGCAGTATATGTGTGGACATGTGCGTCATGTACCGTGTAAGCAACGTTACACTGTATCTGGCTCCGTGCTCCGCGGGTTTATGTGTATAACCTCTCTTCTTGCAATCCCGACTGTCTGTTCTCTATATCACAAAAGCTCTGCACCTGCTCCCATAGTATTCCTACATAGGTAAAGTACATGTATACTAAATGGAGTACTACACTGGCCTAGAATCCTTGTGTACCCACTTCCCTATAGGTGCCTTCTGACCCAGTTACACAGCAAATGCATTCACGTTCTCTGGCATGTCGAAGGGTCAATTGCTAGCGACCTCTCCTGTTCAGATGGTGAATCTGGGCGTCCTGGGCACTGTTACAGGTGCCTCATGGACACGGACAAGCCGCACCTCCCCAATGAACATAATACATGTGACAGATGCAACTATATAGCCAGACAGGGGGCTGTGCTCTCTCAAACCATGACCGGCAAGACCAAGCGGGAGGGGAAGGACACCATGCACACCACAAACCCAGTGTCACATGTGACTATCGCAAATGCTAATCAAACACATGAACACACTAAGACATACCTGGAGGCACTGTTAAAACATGTCACGAACCTAACGAGCCCTCTGAAGCAGACACCCAAGCAACTGCCTCCACAAGACATAGGACATGCAACACATAGTTCTCAGCGTGAGTGTGCTAAACAGTCAGATCCCCAAAGGCGACACACACCATGCCAGACACAGTTGCAATGGGTGTCGCCACTGTCGCACACACCGGCGTCCCACCCACCAGACTGAACAAGGGAATGATCACAGTAGGCTGCCTGTCGGGCGCTGGAATCCGCCACATAACACACGCACTCAGGTCACTCCGCAGCATGTACAGGTATGACGCGGTCATTGCCCATGCTGTTGTCAACGACTGGAGACATACCACCCTGGGATACATTAAAGGAGACATAGAGGGCCACTCAGATTGTGTAGCCCAGGCCAGCATGTCCCTGACCCTGGGCAGTATCCCACCCTCATCAAGTATGATGCCACTATACTGGCTCCAAGTGGTCACCCTTGATAATGTGCCTGGTTACCGGTGTCAGTCTGAGGGGATCCAGATTCCTCATACCTGGGATGACATGCTTGGCACGCCATGCCCCTTCGCAAGGGATGGCTCGCACCTGTCGCCCCTGGTCTTCAAGGGTTTGGCTAAGGCACCTGCCACCCCACACAGTGCCCACTGCAGGCAAGGCTGGAATGATAAACCTACCACCCTACACTACAAACCTGGAGAACAGACAGGGTAATACTGCTCAGTGCCAGTGGTCTACGCCCAAGCTGCACACCCTCAAATGCCCTCCTCAGTATGGAGGACATCGATGTCAGTGCTGTGACTGAAACATTGTTCAGGGCTGCTGAGAGCACCCCAGCACTATCAGGTCATACCCCATATCACGCGTTCAGGACCATAACCTTACTAACACAGAAGGAGGAGGAGTCTCCATTTCCATGAAGGATACACACACCTCCAGGTTGGCAGAAATGCACGTAGCAGCGGGGAATATCCAGGTGCAATTAACCATGGGTAGGACTGCCCTACAGTTTGTTGCATGCTACAGACCACCCTCCCAAACCCAGGATACCTGCACAGCCTTCCTGAAGACACTGGTGAGTATGAATGCTCTCACAACACCGTCATATTGGGTGACATCAACCACCCATACATAGACCGGGAACATTACCCAGGACACAACACCCTACACCAAAGGTTCCAGGTGTTCATACACCTGAATGCTGTGGAACAACCATGCACCATACCCACAAGGGGGGGAACTATACTAGTTCTGATCATCACACATGGGGACGACATGCTCCACACAGGATGTACATCCCTCAATGGTGAGGTCAGACCATATAGTGAACTCACTGGAGATCCGCATCCTGCACCCAACACCGGCATGGGAGACCACAGTGAAGACCTCTCCACAGCGAACCACACACGTCATACGACTGGTGTGGTACCCTACAAGGCCTCCATGCCAGTGGTAAACACAGGCCACACTGATGAAACCCTTACAAATGCCTTCTATGAGCACCCCAGGAATGTCTGCACCAAGCGATCCTGATAACATCAGGACCTTGTCCACCAAAGGCAGGCACATGGTCTGGTGGACCCCAGCCATTGACAAACCGTACAACAAGAGTTGAAAGCTAATACATGACAGAGCAATATCAGTACCAGGAAGGCATCACTGATTAATACCGGCGTTAACATCACGATCACTCATACAATCATCCAAGGCCGCCTGTGGGACTGGTACTGCAAAGGACACATAAGACAACCATAAGGCCTTCCTTAGCTATGGTAGGAACATGGGTGGAAGCACACAGTTATGCTCGAATTACTCCAGAATGGTACAATGATCACTGAACCCACAGACATTGCCAACAAACCAGCGGACAGGTTCCGTGCATACATCTACCCTCCCCCAAGAGGGGCGTATCCATCCACCAGAGTCTAGCCTCCCAAACATCCCGTATGCCCAGGAGAGAGCTGATATCTGTTAAGCAGTGAACACAGCATCAATGGGACCAGATGGTGTCCCCGGCTGTGTGCTACACAACCTCATTGAGGCCCTCACCCGCACATAAGGCTGCTGTTTCATCTTAGCCTTACTACGGGCTCGTCCCGATGGATGGCATACGGCAACTGTGGTCCCACTACACCAGGGTAGTGCTCTTATGGACTCTATACATCCCTGCCCTATCAGCTTGACAAGCCTTGTCTGCAAAGCTGTGGGGAGGTCCATACTGGAGCCCATAAATAAAGACATTGGTGTACGGCAAATGCGGAACATACCCACATCGGCTTATTCAAGGGCAGATCCTGCCTCCCAAACCTGGTCGACCTGTTTGGAGGAGTCACTAAGGCCATTGATGGGGATACGTCGGTTTGCACAGACTACCATGACCTGGCGGGAGCGTTCAAACCACACTCCACGTGGGCATCATAGAAAGGCTCACCAGCGTAGATGTAGAGACATATGTCACACGATGGTTTGCCAACTGGATGGAGGTCAAACCCCACAGGGTTTGTGTTCCTGGTGCCATGTCAGACTCCAAGCTGGTCCCAAGTGGTGGCCCACAGGGCTCAGTCCTGGGCCCCCTCCTGTTCGGCATTCAACTTTCCAATGTGCATGCAAACATAGGGGGATTGTGGCAGACAAGGTATGCAGATGACTGCACACCGGCCACCATACTCAACACCCATCAGACACGGACATCCACCTGGGGTCTCATAGAAATGGATAACTGGTGCCAGAGCCATGGCCTGATGCTACATGCCAGGGAAGGTATAGACCTACCCTTTGGGAAAGACATGTTCACCCCGAATTACCATATAGGTGGTAATCCATTAAACATGGTGGGCGTGATCAGGGACATGGGTACCCAAACTGTCGGTAACCTCTCGACACTCACATTGCCAATGTGGTTGGGAAGACATTCCACTGTGCCCACCTGGTCATGAAGGGATTCACATCCACATCAGGGAGGTCATTGTACCCTGTACTCTTCACACATCAGACCAATGATTGGGTACAACGCCACATTTGGAATGTACCTAACCTGACACCTGCAGCACTTGGAAGGACCTCAAACGTTCCACAACACAGGGATAAAGGTGCTGAAACATATGTCACACGCTGCCCGACTGAGGGACTCCGGCTGTATACCTTCTCATACCGTCTGCTCTGAGGTGATCTGTGCCTGACATACACGGCCATGTCCGACCTGGGTGACATGGACATGTTCCACCTCCTAGGCTCCAAACAACCACGGGCACAGAAGCAACTGACAGAAACCTCAACACGGACATAAATAGGACGTGCTGGAGGGACAGGGTCATCGCCCAGAGACCCCTACAACATGGAAAGATTCCCAGCCCATGTGAAGCAGAGCCCCTCACTGACTCTGTCCAAGAGTAATCCTGGCGTGTGGATGGGTGATCGTAGGTATCGCCAGGCATCATCTCTGTGTCACTGCTGGACAGAGGGACAGCGGACCAATGGATATAGTATCCTCATCCTAAGGGGTGGTGAAAGCCACACACACTCTGGCTAGGCTTACACATGCCGTAGGGCACATAGCCTGGTATGTACCTATGCACCTATGTACCTATGTAGGAGTCCATGCAGGTTGCGGGTACCTGTGGTATGCTGATATTGCCAGATGTGCCTGTGGGTAACCCACAGCTACACGTGGGGACTGATAACAGTGCTCCCAGTAGGCACATGCAAGTACACCATATGAGGCATACAGGTTAACAGAACCAACATGGTGCTACACATGTAACCGTCACGCATACCGTGTACACAGCTCAATGTATGCTGCACCTGCACTACATGGTATGTCTGCTGCATGATGTCAGTACACAACCCACGTCACATACGCACCTGTCACCTGTCATACACAACCACTGCAACATACACATCACGCACTATGCGGACACAGGTATCACATACACCTCTCACTAACTTGTCCACCCTGTGCATCAGAATATATTTGCATAACCGTGCACCGATGGTGTGGATGACAGTGCTGCGGCAGAGGCTTCATCATATGCACAGGGTGATATGTGTGCCAGGGGCATAGGCTGTACCAATGGATGACATCATGTGTGTGTGTAAGGGCGGTGCATTTACTGGGCATGACTGTGCAGAATGCATGTGGATGTGGTGGAGCCCTACAGTTGTGTCTGCTGTGTGTGGGTATGTGTGTACACAGTTCAGCCATCTGTGATGCCTACACGGGTATACTTGGCAGCCCCAGACTGTACAGTGCAGGTTGTATGGCTCACTGTGTCCGTCTGCGCCACCGCGTGACCCGTGCCTGCCTGGGGTCGCACGGGCACTACCGGGTGGAGGTATGGGGTGGCCACTCTCCGATGACACATGTCCGCTGGAACCGTGTCCACGCTGGGACCGGCCAGGGCCACGTCCACGTGGCCTGCTGTGTCCTGGTGTGGTTGGTGTAGCACCAGCTGCACTGCTGCTGCTACCGGCACTGTGTGAGTGGGCATGAGAGGTGGCACGCACACGTCGACCTACACTAGGTGGTGTTGCTGGCCTCTGACCCGTGTCCTATGCCTCACCCCTACCAGGTGTTCCAGCACAGACAGCTCACGCTCGCGGATTGACATGCCTCGGTCGAGGATTCCAACCATCTCACCTAATCGCCTATCCAGAACATCAGCAAGCTGCTGTTGAGCATTCGCCAATGACTGGATGTTCTCATTTAGGGAATGGATTGCGGCCCTCTGCAGCCTCTGCCCTTCTTGGTTCTGCCGTTCAGCACGTGCCTGTGCCGCCATTACAGTCTGGAACATGCGTCTGGTGATACCAGCTGCTGCACCCTGTACAGCAGGTGCATGTCTACCAGAGCTCCTCCTACGAGCAGCACCAGCCACATGCCTGTGTGGCACATCACCAGTCATTACACTGGCAACATGGTGTGTACCGCACCTTCTGTAGCCACCACACATTCCTGCTCAATGCCAACAGACGCTGACTGTCCTTCCTCTATGGGAACCGGTGATGTGGTATGTGTCGGCATCAGAACCGTGTGCGGAGATGAAGGGGACATAGGTGGGATGTTAACCAATGGCACAGCTTCTGCCCCGACAACCCTGCCTTTGCCTCATGCATATGGTCATCACCGCTAGTATCTGTGGGGACACTAGCATCAGATGGACCGCAGGAGGACGCACCTACACCACCTGTGAATACAAAGACATACTGTAAGATACATTACACACACGCAGACACACACGCAGACACACACACACACACACGCAGACACACACACAGACACACACACACACACACACAGACACACACACGCAGACACACACATGCAGAGACACACACACGCTGACACACACACACATGCAGACACATCATGCATGTGATATTGCAGATGGCATGCAGCATTCCCACACCACAGCTCAGTGAATGCAGGCCAGACATTAATAGTGGTAGTATGCATACTGCCCTGGGGTGCACACTACATCAAGCAGGTGTCATTTCAGTAGGCATGCAGTACACACATTCATGGTAGTTTGCATGCATCACCGTGATACACCGTGTGGCCACAGGCAGGTTAACAGTACACATGGCTGGCGTCACTTTGTCATGTACTCCGCCAACATGTGCGATAACATGTGGACATGTGACAATGGTGTCCCACCACATGCACCACATCAAACTGGGCGTCACAGTGCAGTGTTATGTGTACAGGCTACAGATAGAATGCATGTGTAACAAAGATGTCTGTGCAGGTGTGGTTGGTGTGAGCTGTGTACATAGCTATACAGTGGGGAGTACAGGCACTGTGCCACTGCATGGCAGCAAGACACAGGTATGTTTCTGTGCGATGCGTAACATGGGCGCATTGCATTGCCATGTCTGCAACACAGTCATGCTGTTCCACAGCACGTATATGGTAGACATTGGTGGCACCTCCAGTGGCTGCAGACAGGCATTGCGGTTGTCTGGTGTACCACATCAGATGTACAGGTGGTCCACTACAGCTATGATCGCACTATGTGTGGACAAAGTGCACCGGTGACTACCCACTCCAGATGTACTGTGTGGCAACATGCCTGTGGGTATCACCCATGGCCATGTTTGACTGGGTCATGGACAATTGTGTGTGATGGGCATCGTGTACACATCCCTGTGGTGGCCCATGTGACATACACCCATACTAGTCTGAGGTGTCACAATCACGAGGGCTATGCAGACAGTGTGGATGTCTGCTATGTCGGGCGTAGGTCATGTCATGGTGTGACAATGTTGCAGACAGAACACCACGTGCATGGGACATGTCATGTGCCATGTCACAACGTGTGCACACAATGCAGGGGCATAGGTCACATTGGTAACACCTGTGTGCTGGCCAGATCACAGCTCACTATGTGGTACTGTGTGCATACCGCAAATGGCATTCCGATGCATACTACATATGCAGCCATTGTAGAACACCTCCACCATTGTATGCATAGCTGACTGCACATATCACACCGATGGGTTATGTGGTGTCATGCGTATCACGTATACTAACGGTTGTATCTACTGTACATGGGTGGCGTGTGTGTCAGGTGGTGCAACCTGTATACCGTGACTGGAGCAGACCCAGGTGTGCATGTCATACCTGGCCACATGGCGAATATCTATACACTGTAACATGCCTGTTACTAGCAACAGTCTCACCTGCGATGGACCCATGGCTGTGCGACACGCCAGAGGTACCTGTATAGGGGCGACACAACAGTATACACATTATCCATTACTGTAGCCACAGTAAGCACTGTGCATGTCACATCATGTACCTGTGTGGTAGCATGTGTTATGCACATGTCTGCAAACACAGCGTAGCATACTGTAGTATGCAGCTTGTGTGGCCATATACCTGGCATGTGTTGGTACAGTATGTGGTGTACTGTGACACCCACACCTACGTCAGTTATCATACACACATGCAAGACTGACTTACCAGGCAGCTCCAGGCTCGTTGGTTGGGAGACACCCACCTCCACGATGGCAGCGAGTGTTTCTGCATGATGTTCCCTGGGTGTCCCCAGACTGGCCAGGAGCTCCTCCGTGTGTGTGAGTGGGTGCTGGGTTGGTGGCCCACCACCTGTCCCACCTTGTTCTCTGGCGATTGCGGCGGCACGCTGTTTCGCGTGCCGTATTAGGTCTGTGCAGTGTCGGCGTATCTGCTGGTAGGTGCGGTTGTTGCCACCAACCCTCCTGCGCATATCCTGCCACAGGTCATCCCGCTGCTGTGCTTGCTGTGGAACATGGCTGAATAGCAGGTCATAGTTGTCATGGAGCAGCGGTATGATTATGTCATCCTCCTGGCGGCTGAAGGCTGGCAGCCGGGAACGTGGCATTATCTGTAAGACATAATGATGGTGACAGGTCACATTTACACTGATGTACTGGCATACCGCTGGACATACATTGCTATGACATGTACGACATCTGCACAGTAATCTCTGCGATGCATCATGGCACTGACACAGCTGGCGTGTTGCCGTCACACCATTAAGCAGTGGGTATCATATCATATCTGTGTGTCAACTCATCACACTGTACACACACCATGTTGATGGTAACCTGCTGTGGACATGTGTACCTGCCTGCACCTGTGTTCATACCAGTTGGCACGTGTCCCAATGTGCACACAGTTCTACTGTTCACCTGGATGCTGTGTATATGTCACTAGGCATCACGTGCAGCCATTGTGAGCGGCAGCGGTGGCACTGCACACATACACATGGACACCTGTACATGCATGTGTTGTGCCATGTACATCTACACAGCACTGTGCGGGTGTTGGACAACCTGCCACGGCTCACCTGTATTGCACATGTGATACACATGGGACATTGTGTAACCATATGACATTAGCAGGGAAGGTCATGCATAGCATGTGCGCGCACGTTGTACACACCAACACACAGCACCTGTGACACCACAGGGTGCATCAGTGCCACATTACTGCTCTGGACGGTTGATAGTGCAAGTGCCATTTGTCCATCGCACCATGTATGACTGTGATAGCACGTGCAGCCTTGCTGGGCAGGGCTGCATGGTATGGCAGGGTATGTCACATACATGGCACAGGGATGTGTCCCACCTGGGGGTACTGATATTGGCAGGGTGGCTGTCCATTCCATATGTCATTGCTATGTGTATATGGACATTACACATGTCTATCATCATGGTGTGGACAATGGCCTTCTGCAAGGTAGGCAGCATGCTGCTTGGTGGGGGTGTGTATGGTGCATGCTGGTATCGCACATCCATGCATACACATTACCCTGACAGGTGCTATGTGCTGCGATATTGTTCAACACAGTGCTGTATGTGCCCACACACTGCTATCCCGTGCACATGGATGGTTGCCTGGCCTGACATGGGTACCACATATGTCTACATCCAGTGCCTGCTGCCACCCCATGTCAGCTGGTGCACCACACAGCGCCATCCCTCCCACAGGGACCGTGGTGTTGGGCACAGCATAGGTATCCATGTATGGGGACAGGGATGTTCACATAGCAGGGGCACTGATGGTATCATCCATCGGACCATACCGTATGGCGCACCTCACACACACAGCCCATTCAGTATGTTGTTACGCAACACTGACACAGCTATACTGCTAGGCCAGGGACATTCCCAGGCGTACATACACAGATGCGTGAACATCTGTCTGTGGCATGGGCTACAATAATGGTGGGGTTCAACACATAGCGTGTTTGAGTGTGGCTGGCGCAGGCGTTCTGTGCACATGTCTACACAGTAAGCCTGTTCTACAGTAGCCAGCGGTGATGTGCTGTGCACATGTCAATGCTGCACATTGTGTTGGTGTCTGTCTGTCCACAGGCCAGTGGTGGGACACACAGGGGTATTAGTGAACATATATGCATGCCACCCTGTACTGCTGTACTGCTAGCTTCTCGGGTGCTAATGTGTCATGGACATGCACACCTTACCGGACAGGTGGTAGTGGGTTGCCACCCGTACCCATCTCCTCTTGTGGGTTGCTATGATCCAACACCCTCTTTGTATTGTATGTTCAGGCTATGCACCTGTGTGGGGCATGTGGGCATGCAATGCACTACTGCGTACCTTTGCACCCATTGCAGAACATGTCACACAGGTACACTGGCAGCCATACACTTCACAGCTTGATGGCGGTCCAACCCGTGTTGTACACACGTAACACATATCCTGTGGGACATGGTCATATGTACAGGCATGTCCAACAGTCACGTACCACTGCTACCCCTACATGGCGGATATGCAGTACATGTGGCGGTACAGCAACTGTCACATGTAGTCGTGCAATGCCCCCCTACCTACATGGCGTGGTACTGCCTGTGGGGGATATCGTCTGCATCCATGCTGTGCCCATAGCTGACAGTTGTACATCGATATGTGCAACATACCTCATTTGGTGTTCTCATGGGTGCATGTTCAACATGGCTCCGCATTGTTTGTGTCTGTCACACAGTCATTGTTGTACATGGTTTACATGCCAGCCATGGCTTACTGTGTGTGATTCCATGTACTTCATTGGGATACCAGCATTATACATTATAACAGCGTATTCCAGCCATCACATAGCCTTCCTAGATGACACTGTTAGCCAGCCAGTAGGAGGTGTTCCGCCATCTGCACATAGGTCACACAGTGCGAGGGCAGCTGACACCCATTCTGGGGACAGGGTTCTGACAGCTGTGGATGGGTGTGATGCTGTCGACAACCATGACTGCGCCTGATGGTCACATCTGGATGGGTAACATTCACAACACACACCTACCTTCACGTAGTAACACATCATCTACAACAATGGACATTCCTGCCAGAACAATGTGTGCAGTATGTCTGTATGACCACTGCAGGCACCACTGGTGGCCCCAGCATGGCAGCCAACAGCACCAGTGTATATCCCGTGGAACCATGGGTTACACCATTCACAACACACCTGTCTCAGATGACCCTGTTGTGGATCACAGTGCAGTTCCACACATCATGTTACACTAGGCATCATGCACTGATATGTTGCGGAGGTGTGAGCGGCTGTGCAACTCAACATATGCACACATGACACATCACCTGGTACAACATATCTGTCATACAACATGTTATTGTGACCGCCCTGTGATGGCATTACACAGGCTACGTGTACTGGGACATGTGATGGCTCACCGGTATATTCACCCTCTGGGTGTGTGTCTAGCCAAGTGTACAGTAGGCAGTGGTCTGAACACAGGGACACTGTACATTGACCTACTCTGTCACTGCAACTGTTGACTATGCTCATACTGTACTTATACAGGCATGTGGTATCTGACCACTATGACAGTCCTGGTCGACCACACTGCTGTGGCACACATGACCTGCGGACATCTGCCTGGGGTGTGGAGCACACATGTACATCTTCACATGCTATACTGCCTCTGTGGCGGTGTCACATGACTGTCTCCAGCAGGGCTGTAACAGGCAGGCACGGCATGGGGTCATGTGGGACAATGCTTGCACCTTCCACTGTGCTGCACACAAGCAAGGCACACACACTAGTGCACCACTCACATTTATCTGCAGTGCCTGGGACCTGCCTCCATGCTCTGCACAGCACACCTGCAAGTACAGATTGTACACGGATCATACCTCCCAGGCACATACCTGGACTGCAACACACACAGGTGAGGGGATCCCACATCACACAGTGTTTTGCACACATACTCGATATTTCCGAACACAATGCATCATAGGTGCTCCATGTTCAGATACCCATGTTTGTGACCGCTAGACACATTGTAACACGCAACAGAGCTTACATTGTACACCACAGGTTACATGCTGTCTGTGTTGTCATACTGTACATTGGGCCTCAGACAGCTGATACTGCCATGTGCTGACAGCAACCCACACTTCCCTAGAATGGACACCCATGTACCCACACATGCTTGAGGCATGCACTCCACCTAGCTGGGTGACACATTACACAACACATACCATACCTACACTACCCTCAGCATGCACGATACCTCCATGTGTCTGGTGTGTTAAACCTGGGGTTATCCCCTTTGGTAGATGAACATATATGCTTCACGGCCCTGCTAGCCACACCCTGGACACACACCCATCGCAGCATACATGGAACATGTGTTCTACAGCCAGTACTACTGTCGTCTGCTGACAGGGGTTGTTAATGGCACGGCACCCGGCAGATGGACAGTGTACATAACTATGCTGACACATACCACAGTGCACTTCCGTAGCATGTACGCAATGGTAGGGACCATGCTATTCCACACAGAGACATGGCGGTACTGGCCTTTTCACAGGCGCCACGGTGGTGGTCATGTTCCATGCACATCTGCTGTATGGGCACATGTGCAGGCTGTTGCACGGTGGTGTATATTCACATGTGTGGGGTGCATCACTTGACAGCCATGGTGGGTCCTCGTGGTCCATCACATGCTCCAAGGCTAGCTACCTACACATGACTGCCGCACATTGCAGTGTGGGTCCTCAGGCAGTGTGGTGGTATGTCTGTGTTGTTTGGCTACATCCACATTCGATGTCGCGTACAACAGTCACCCAGGCATTGCAGACTGAGATAATGTTGGCAACATGCCAGGCAATGGTGTACTTACCAACAATACACACTCTCACTCACTACAGGGTTGCAATCCATACATGGACATCGTAGTGTCCCTGTGGACACATACATGGTACTGCCATGCACACGTTATGTCCTAAGACACTGTCCCAATGTCACCTTCCGATCTCCTAGCTGTTATGTCCGCCAACCTGTTTGGTATGTGTCTCCACACCAGCCCACTGAATTCACTGCTAGCCTGTTGTCGGACATTGTGTACCTTGACCGTCACACTGCCGCATCTATCGCACTACACATGGGTGGCACTGCATTCGTGTGGGACTGCATTCGTACACCCATGACTGGACCATCCTGTATGGCACTGGGGCACATCCGCACAAGCGTGCTTCACGCACTCATTGATGACCTCCATGCCTTTACTGGCACCCTTGTTGGGCTTCTGTGTGCCACAGCACGCCACATACACATGCTGGCCACCTGTCATACCATTGCATGGGTGGTTGGTGTGGTACAGAGGGCAACAGATCAGACATTGTCCTCACATTGCCCTTCAGCACCATTCCACGTTCTGGTATTGGCAGCGTACACATCCACCTGCACATCATACCCTGTGTCTCAGGATGTTAGGCTATATGACTCCTGGACAGGACACACAGTGGTGCAAGCATATCATGCTACCTACTACATGTCAGGTACATATGGCATTACACAGTCCTCAGTCATGGGGCCCCTCATGTTCACTATTTGCTTACATACACAACATGCTGTCACAGAGTACTGTCCATGCCTAGATATCCCACATCTACATACCTGGCACCATTATAGCTCCACCAGCTCATACTGATAACAACCATATGGGTGTCGGTGTGGCAGATACATCATGTGGGTGTCATGGCATCAGGATGCATGACACATGGTGCATGCACATCACCTTTGCATAGCAACATTCATCCACTGAGTATCACATGGATACTGTCCCGTACATGCATATCAAATTGTACATGGTTGCTGTACACACAAATGCCCCACATGGTGCTGTGGTTACCGTATTCCACTGTGGCATGGGTACACATCTGCAGGGCCACACCTATCTGTACTGTGTGTGATGCTGGTACATAGGTAGCCATTGTACCTGTGGCATACACACATCTACACACGGGCAAGGTTACAATACCACATTTGTGGTGTACCTTCCACAATGGCTACGACTTTACATGGCACAGCATTGTCATGCCATGATGTGTACCAGGCTCAGACAGTTTACATATGCGGCTGACAGATGGAAAACACATCTGTACACATCTGCATACCACATACACAGGGGTGTCTTCTGCTCTGACATGGACCATGTCCTCCGCATTACTGATGCATGTAGTACTCATACATGGCAATTGCAGTGGGCAGTGTGATCGGACCACTCATGGATATGTGCACACATGCCACATTGCATGGGCTGGGCTTCTGTGTTACTTCCGCAGACACAACACACACCATGCTGTGGAACATAGGTCCTGTGCACATCCCACAGGGACACACAGTGGCACTGTTCATGTGATAGCTCCCTTGCTGGTTGACACGTAGTCATGGTACCACCACAGCAGCAGTACTGTGTAGACATGCAGTTGACACCCACCTCTGCTGTTCACTGGACACTACCATGGGGAGGTGACACTACTGTGTACACTGCACATGTGTTTACACATGGACCTGCGGACTTCATTGTTGCCCACATTGCCCCTGCTACAGATCGTTTGGCCATGGTTACTTGGTGTTCCTTCCATTTCGGATGGCTATTATGCTACTACTCTGTCCCATATCTACAGGCCATATGTATCCTGTTATTGTACATACCAATAGGCAATAACTCCATTATGCATGATATGCCTGTGATACTGTGTATGATGTCTGTCATATCCACCATGACAGCTTTACATTACACATAGTTGACATAGTATCCCCTACTGCAAGGCATACGTGCGTCGGCGCACATTACGTATGACATCGGCGGTATATGCCCATACACATGTGTGCTGTGACAGTATACATACATGTCCTATCCTGCTATGGCACTTCCTTGTTGGACATCCACTGCCAGCATCGGCGTGTGGTGTGGCATTGTTCTCTGTTATGCCCCTGTGGCAGCCCTTGTGTTATCGGCTGTGTACATGATGTCCCACTGCTGTGCACACGGTGTCCACAGTCGTTGGTATGCTCAGCAGGATAGCACTACATAACCACCTTTCACCACTCTCTGCATTATGGACAAGTATCATTACTTACAAACACCATTCACATACAGTACAGCTTCGTCATACACATCATGCATTACACACCCGTACATATCGTGGGTTCTACATACCTTGTCAGTGTTTCGTTCCGTTTTCGTTGCGTGTATCGGTATTCCTATTTGTTACTCTTTCCGTTGTAGAGTACTGGTTCGGTATGAGCATACGGTTTGAATATCCTGGGAGTCATCCTTATATCCGTCGATACCTGCAACATGTGGGTTCATCACACCAATAGCTGTTCCTCAGTGTGTACTTGTGCGCATATCACCTGTGCATCTACTCCATTCGTACATTCTGGCGTCGTAACTAGGGTATGGTTGCATTCCTCACCTGGGCGTTGGCTATTTGCCCTACCTTCGTGGAGATGGTCTGTATTGTGTTATGTTATGTGTAACTGCAGCCGCTATGTGTGGCGACAGGTACATTCGCAGTGGTGTTAGCCGTGGATTGTGTGTGTTGGGTATGGTATTATGTTCGACATGTGGGTGTCCCTGTCCTGGCGTCTGTTGATGGCGTTTTGCATTCGGATGTGTAACATAGCTGTTGTATTCCTTTAAACAACGGATGCAAGTATGCATCCGCTGTTGATAGTGTTTCCCAGCGAGATGTTGCGGTTATGCAGCTGTCATTGACTGCCTGTATGTTTGTGCTGCTATTACGGCTTGTATCCCTTTGATATGTGCGATGGGGAATATCGGAGGTTGTAGGTGGCGGATACGGGTTGTGGGCCTTGCATCTCTACATACACGGTATGCTTGTCTGTGTGCTCCATCCCTGCCTGGGGAGTTGACAGTTAATTGTCTGTTGTTCTGGGAGTGTAGGTTGTGTTGTTGTCATGTGGTGTTGGTATCGCCTGCGTGTGTGCTTCCTGCATGTATTCCTCCGTCACATCGGTGGTATATCTGCGGTTGTTTGTATGCGTGGCGACTATCCCTTGTCATTCTGTCCCAGATATTTACAGTCATTGTGGTCCTGTACTTGGGATGGCCTGTTTGCCAGTGGTTGCCACCTATTCAGGTGGCGATTGCTTGTTTGACACTTGTAGAACACACAGCGGTGTTTACGGGCGATCGTGGCCACGGTCAGTACCGGGGTAGCACATGCGTATTTCAGCGGTACATACCTATTGCTGTGTGACTTTGCCGACGTATCGTTTTGCAATTAGCATATCGGTGTCATACATATGGTCATGACTACTACATTCGTCCTTTCCATTTCATGTGGGGTATATTCCTGTGGTACATTCTGGGACATTTTCACTTTGCATCGTTATCGTCGCCACCGCCTAGCCAGGGTGGGGCTCTCAGTACTACTTTGGGACTACTGGTGTACATATGCCTGTGGCTGGTGTACTGTATGCCTACACATGTTATTCCACTCCGCCTCTAACATGGCACCAACATACACATTTTACAGAGGCACACACATTACACTCGCACAGCGAAACACACGGCACCCTCTACGCACACATACACATACTGCGGCAGTCACGGGGACGGTTGCACACAGTACCTGCGTGGCCGCATCACCGGCGGCAGTGTCTACCTCCCCCCTCATATCATCATAGTATTACCCGCGCATGTACTGTTACTGTACTGTGGCCTGGCGATCATTCCGACTCGCGGTTATGCATTTCGGTATGTTGACCTTTCCATGGGTGGCGGTTTCCTCTTCTGTTAAACCTCCCGGATGCTCAGGTTGTCTTTCACTATGTATACTATGTACAGATATCGCGTGTTACTTCTCTGTCACCTTACATCCCTCTGATTCCCTGTCTTACCTGTTGTACTTATATGTATATGTGTACATATATTTCTATATATGTAATTATATCTATCTACATATCTGTATATGCACATATCTACATGTCTATATGTATACACCTTGCGTGACGTGGCAGCATACAGCAACGCCGTCTGCTGTAGGACCAGCGTGCTGGTTCAGGTGTTGGCGTTCCATGCTCCGCTGGCTGTTGGGTGTACAGTGTTTGGGTGCTGCCTATGTTGGAGTCACACATGGGGCCACCCATACGGTACACTTTACGGGTGGCCATGTTTGTGTGCCGTCCATTTCACTGTGTGTGCAGGTAGGGAGGTGTCAGTCCATGGGGCCTACGCTGTCAGAGTATGTGCTATCGTTCCCTCTTTGCCAGGGCATAGGCATATTGGGTGCGCCTCCATCTGCCTACTGGGGCTGGCACAGTGTGTTCATGGTCCTGAACCCTCTGTGCCTGGACTGGCCTTGGCAGTTGTGGTGGGCTTTGTGGCCCTTCACCATTATGTCCCTGCAGCAGCTGCTTCCATGGGATCATATTATGTAGCATGGCACATACTATGAATATGTGGGCACATGTGCCTGGAGAGTACTGCAGGGCTCCACGGATGTATCCAAGCACGGAACCGTGATTTCAGCATCCCAAACACACGCTCTATGATTATTCTGGTTTGTGCGTGTGCCTCATTATAAGCGTTCTTGCATGTGTGTGTGTGCATTTCTGATGGGAGTCATCATCCACGGCTCCAGTGCATAGCCAGCATCCCCACAAGGTGGCCTTGTGGGATGTCCCCCCTGGCGAATACCTGGTACAGCTGTGAGGCATGCCAGATATGGGAGTCGTGGTAGCTTCCAGGGCTGCCAGCACACACATCCATGATAATGCCCTGCGCATTGCACACGACCTGGCAATTGATGGAGGAATCCCTTGCGGTTTATGTAGCGTCTACCCTGCTCCCCAGGTGGTGACTTGATTTGTATGTGCGTACAGTCTATCGCACCCAGTACCTCCGGGTATTGTGCCACACGGTGGAAGTGGCACATATTGCTAGCCAACTCCTCCTGAGATCTGGGGAAGTATATATGCTCATTGGCATGTGGTAACATGGCATCCAGAAACTGGTGTAGTACCCTGGATGCTGATGCCTGTGAGATGCCCATTATATCCCCAGTTGGCCTTTGAAAGGTACCTGTGGCCAGTATTCGCAAGCTTACACATACCTTTGTGTCCACTGGGATGGGCTCCCCTCTGTTGTTTCTTGTTCTCAGGCGTGGCGGCACAGCTCCACTATTTGCTGTAACGTGTCCCTATCCACCCTGTAACGCTCTACTATCTCCAGGTCTTGTAGCCCCTGGTAGGTTACCCTTGGTCTGAACACTCTCCTTCTCCTCTGAGGCCTCACGGTAGTTGTCGGCACCCTCCTCCACAACTCCGTCTGTCTCTAACACATGCTGATGGATCACGGCCACGGCGGCACCCAACATGTACATTTTAAAAGTTCCCAGTGTGTTTACACCTATGGTGCAGCATTTGGGAATACGCGGCTGTGAGTTGTGTGCTTTCTCACTTTATACTATTGTGCTGTACACCGGTGATGTCATAGGGTGTGTCTGTGCGGCCGTATCTGGGGATTATCTTCCGTGTTTTACCGTTGGCACTGCAACGCTGTTGCCTTTGGTGTTGCATTACTCTTGCCTGCAATGGATTAGCTTCGACCTTACCTTACTGTTTCTGCACGTTGCACCTACTATTTCCTGGCATGCATCCTGCAGAGCCCTGTCATGTGTAGTTTCTGGGACATGGCATATCGTGCGTTTTGTGTGCCGCCGCCGTTATGCTGCCTGTCTACTTGGCTCTGCTGTGTCAGGTCTTCACTCTTTGCAATCTGCTACCTCCCCTACTTTCTTTGCATTCATATGCCTCCCTATCCCGTTTTGCAGGTTTCTGCATGCAGAGTTGTCAGCTGCCGCCGATTGGCCTTCGTGGGTTGATTACTGTTGATTGCTCATTACTACTCCAATTACACTGCTTCCGCATTTCCTCATATTCTCAACATCACCTTCCTGTATCCGATGTTATTTGCGGGGCGAGCGTCACATGACTGGGTTAAGGGAACGTAGTCATCCTCGTGCACATGCACCTCTGCGCGCATTGTGTGCTCTCAGCTCAACTATTTCCCCACACGCCGGTCCTGCAGCTGTGATGTGCAATGTACAGCCCAGGTTTGCTGAGCTCTAATGTGCTTCCTCCTACAGTGGCACACCCCTCTGCAGGTGACATGTATTCCCTCTGAGCCACTCCTCGGTGTATTACCGCTGCGCCGTTTGGTACAGCCTTACGCCGCGGGGGGTTTGCGATTCAGTATTATCTGCCTCATTTGCATGGCATTGACTACTAATTCATAGTTACCGCGCCGAACACTGCCGCGACTCCTTGGCAACCCTTGCACCGTGGATGTGGCTTTCCATGCATACCATGGTGTATTGTGGCTGTGAAGCTGATGTGTATTACACTGCTGTTTTATGACATTGTCATATTATTTCATTGTTTAGCACCTTCCGCAGACATGTCCTGGGGTTCTGCTGTGAGTTTCTGTGGACATACCATTTATGTTATTATTTACATGTTGTGCATGTTTTCTTTTGACATTCTCTGTGTCTTTCGCCATTGGCATATGGCAACAGTGTGATACCTGACGTTGACAGCCTTCCGTTACTCCTATGTTATGTTTGGGTAAATGTAAACCGTTTTTTTTTTGGTTTACATTGCCGTGCCCTTATGCTACGCCTGCGCCACTTCGTGGATCGCTATATGCCTTCATTTGCATGGTGCAACACCGCACATGGGGTGTTTAGCATACCTACGCCTGAGGCGGCGCAGATCCGGTGCACGCCGGTAGTGCACATGGGATTGGATCTTACCTGAATCGCTCGGCAGCCATATTTGGCATTGTAACGCCTACGCTATGCGTCCGCCTGGCGCAGCGTTCATGAATCCCGGGGACTGTCTTTTTTTCTTCTTCCCCTGTTTTCTCAGTATGTCTCCTTCCTCTTTCTGTAAAGTCCTGTAAATATTATGTGATTCACATCCTCTTCTCTGATTTTTTTTATAAGTCCACAACTGTTTATGCCTGCAAAGTTTTCAAAATTACTTCCTAAGGGATGGAAACTTGCCCCTCCAAACAAGAATGAAGCCATACATACTATTCGTACTCTGCAGAGTATATTTTTTGGGAATCATTAAAAACACTTGGACCTTAGCGGGCTATAATATATTTATAATATTATAAAGTAATGCCTCTAACAACATGTATGTACCTTACAGAGAGGATTACATGTCTAAAAATAATGTTTCTAATAGTTTAGGACTGAGCAAATGAAAATGGTACATACATTAATTGCTGTGGGGATGTCTTTAAATGCCTTGTTAGTTGGGTGGCAGAAATAAGAGTTTGTGAGTACAGATGGAATTTACTGACTAAACCCTGTCCCCAAGAGCAGTAAAGAAGACAAGCTGCTTGCCTCTAACACATTAAATAACTAGGCATATACTACTGCTTACATAACTAGAAACCTAGGCTACTATCACTTGTTCAACATTATAAATTGTCTTTGGCTGTGGGAACGTCACTTTCTACTGCTTCCTTTATATTGCAACTAGCAGTATAATCTTGTTTTTGGCTGTGACTTAATGCAGCTAATATATCAACATGTTTAACACACTTCTACTGTACTACATCACAGCTAAATACTGCAAAGTTCTTCCATTTTTATTTATAACTGTTACTAAATTTGTCTGACTTAATAATATTTTGGGATCCTAAGAGAGACAGAGTTTGTGTATGTGTGTGTGTGTGTGTGTGTGTGTGTGTGTGTGTGTGTGTGTGTGTGTGTGTGTGTGTGTGTGTGTGTGTAGATCAGCGCATTCCAATACGTGTCTGTAATGTGCTTTGCTTTCCTCCCACCCACAGTTCTCTGCCGCCTCCAGAGCATTATTTTTATACTCTTCCTTCTCGTATGCAGCATATCTCCTCCTAACTCTCAACCTCTTAGCATAAGAAATCTGGGCAAAGCCTAAAACAATGGGGGACAAAATATTCTTCTTATAAAGTTGCTAGAATAAAAGGGTTTGTGTGAACATTCATTTCCTAAAGGATATGAAGACTGAAACTCAAATGTATGTCAATATTTAGTGACTTCAATCCACAGTGATTGGCCAGAAAACCACACATTTTATGAGGCACAGACCAAAAATATGAGGCAAAAATCTGGACTTTCCGTGAAAATGAAAAGTATGCATCCCCTTAAAGCAAACTCTCATTCTACCAGTACATATAATGATTCTCTCTCACTCTGTCTCTGCTCTACAAGACAGCAAATTATCTGACTACTTATATCAGTTGCTTCTACCATCACCCTTAACTGTACACCTGCACCATACTCCCTTTCTTTGCTTATAGGCAACTATTCACACTAACTAGCCATACTGATCTGCATCAACCTTCTCTAATATCTGCAGATCCATTCCCATACCAAATTCTCACTGCAGTACCTGTCAGATAGATAGACATAACTTAGAAGTAACCTCTTAACACCCTATATTTTCCTCACCTTCACATACTTTCTTTTTCTTCTCACAAACTTAGCTCATTCTTACAGTCACCACCTTATTACCCTAACCCCAAGCATATTTTACTCTTACTAACTAGTCATCTCAGCAACAACCCCTCCACACTTATATTTAACCCCTCTCCTCACACATGATACCCAATCCAAAGTTAACTGCATCCCTGTCCAGTCATCTCACATGCCTCTCAACCTTCAACTACATTTATTACCTGTGTTTTTGTGCAAAAAAGTGACCTTTAAAGATTTGCAGTTTTTTGGGCATTTTTTTCTTATCTTCCCTGGGAAGCAGGCACCATTTTTGTTTTGATCATGGAACAAACCATAGAACAAGCAACTGATCACATGTTCAGTCTTTCTTCCAGCCACAAAAAGAAGAAGTTAAACAAAAAGCCTTTGCCACCACAGCAGGCTAGCAATTTGCTGCAGCCACAGGTAGGTGAATCTGCTGTGGCCATTTATTCTACCTCAGACCATTCATCATTTACCCTGGATTCCTTTGGTGTAGCATCTACAGCCACTATGGACTAGGGGTTTAGCCATGTCCTCTGTGGCTGTTGGGTCCCCTCAGTGGGCAAGGGACAGCCAGTCCTGTCAGTTCTGAGAAAGAGAAAAGATAAGGCTTCCCTGTTGTGTCAGAAAGCTGTGGCCTTAGGAAGCTTCTGCTGCCATTAGTAACATGGTTGGCTCAATTTTTACTGTCAAAATAAATAAATAATAGAAAACTAAGCATATGTCTTTCCTTCCTCAAATTTCATTACACAGGAGTAGTTTACTGTGGCTGCCTTAGAGTTAAATTCAGGCTATTGATCTTTTTTCATAGCCTAGTAACATCCTATGAACCTATCAACTCGAGGGTCTTTACAAGCCTAGCCATTAAATTCCAATATAATACTAGAGGAGAGATATCATCTATGCCCAAGGTTTTTCTAGCAAGGACTACCCATGTCCAGGAGAGGAGCTGGGGCATTCCCCAGCAGAAATTTACAGTTTCCCATGGTTGCACTTAAACAGGGTCATGGAGGTGCTCTGCTTGATATGGATTGGAAGCCTATTCCAGAGGAATGGCAACCTCTGAGAGATGTATGTGTCTCTCCAGCAGGTTCTGTTTATGTCACAGGCTAGATCAAGGTCCCTGGAATGAGTGACTCTAGTCCTATTTTACTTACAGATGTGCAGCATTTAAATTAGATTTGGGCCAAAGATAGCCCTGTAAACCAGACATAAGTCACCTCTAAGTAGTCTATACAGTGACAGCGACTTCAGTCTGTCCATATAAGATGTGCTGGAGACCCTGAATTTTCTTAGTTAGAAATCTCTGTGGTCTTTCAAGTTGCTGCAGGTGTCTGGTATGGTACATACCAAAGGGAACATTATATTCAATAACAGGCCTGCTGAGGGATGAGTACAGGGGAGTTATAACCTCTTTTGCTCTTGAGACAATGCTTTGCTAATCAGGTGAGTGACATAGAATGCCTTCCTCACCACAGTAGACTCATGGTGGTAAAGCTGAGGTCATAGTCAACTTGTGTTCCCAGGTCTCTCACTACTGATTGGTACTTAGGGTATTATTGTTTATTTTATAATCAGGAGGGGCATTGTTTTTACTGAAGGGAATGATGATGCATTTTTTTGCATTTAGTTTTAAGACCATGACTTTGGCACCAATCATTGGTCTGTGTAAGCCCCTTTTGAAGTATGCTGATTTTGCTAGGAGATTCAATGATAGCACCTAATTTGCAGTTATCCGCAAACCTGGTTAGCCACAGCCACTCCATTTTGGCCTGGACTTCTGAGAAGTATATGTCAAACAAGTGGAGGCCCAGCACTGACCCTTGTGGGCCCCATTGGTGACATGTCTGCTGGTAGAGGTAAATTCTCCCACTTTGACTGAGTGTTGTCGATCTGTGAGCCAGTTTGCATCCCACCTGACAACATAGGGGTTGATGTTCAACTGGGTTAGTTTGTCAATGATGCCCAAATATGGGATAGTGTTGAAGGCTTTGTCCAAGTCAAGATTGGCTGTGTGTGTATGGCTTTGCCCTCGTCTATGGCTCTGGTCATATTCTCGAAGAAGTCCACCAGGTTAATCAGGCATGATCTGCCCTTGACAAAACTGAACTGGGATGAATCCAGGGTTTGGAAGTCACCTATATCCTTATTTATAAGGTCCATGAGGATTTGTTCCGCTGTCTTACAGAAGAGGCTGGTTAAACTTATGGGTCTATAGTTACCTGGGTCTGTTGCTGAGCCACTCTTGTGGAGGGAGTTAACAGTTGCCATTTGCCATTCAGTAGAGACAAAGTTAGTACTCAGGCTGTGGTTGAATAGAGTGCCTAATGGATTAGCTAGCTCTTGTTTTAGAACATTAAAAATGCAGCTCAGAATGCCATCTGGTCCCATGGAGGCTTTGTTCTTAGCCATGGAGAGAGCATTGATGACTTGCACTTTGGAGATGCAAGGAGAAGGAGATGATGAAGACATAGTTTGTGGTCTGCTTGGGGGAGTGGGGGGTGGAATTTGCTAACAGGTTTGTAATTTCTGCATGGTCAGTGTGTGTGATGCCATCCACAATTAGTTCAGCACACATCTGGGTCCTACATTTTAGGTTGCGGAAGTAGCTGAAGAAAGTCTTATGGTTATCCTTGGCTATGGTTGCTAAATATTTCTCGTAGTTGCTCTTTGAAGATTTTATGAGTTGTCTTATTTGCTTCTTTAGGCTGAGGAGGGTGCTCCTCCAATTCTGGGCTCTCACTTTTGTATTTTTAGACACCAACTTCTTTTGCTTATTGTATAATCTATTAATGCTAGACGTCAACCAGGATGGTTAGTTTTTGCTCGAGGATCTTGCTTTAATCCTATCCAGCAAGGCTGTATTTATATATTTGTGTAGATATTTATACAGGGCATCAGTGTAAACCTTAGTATAGCCGTCAATGCCATCTGTGGAAACTGGAGCTTGGACTTTCCATTAGGAGGGTATAATTAGCTTTGGTGAAGTTTTTTAGTCTGACTTCTCCTTTGTGGAGTTCTGGTACTATTGCTACTGATTGATTTATGGTCAAATATGACCAGTGCAGGCCGTATACTTGAGGAATTGCATTGGTCACTCATATTGGTGTGGACCAGGTCTCGAATATTGGAGCCCCTTGTGGAGTGGTGCACTATTTGCTCCAGGGCATTTGAGTTGACAAAGTCCAGGAACTTTTGTGCGAGTCAGTTTGGGCTCACATATATTTCCCAATTAATGGAAGGATAGTTGAATTCACCTATGACTAGGGTGTTAGGTTGTACCTTAACTGTCCCAATTAAGGCTAAATAAGCTGTGAGGGCATCTTGGTTCATGGAAGGGGACTTGTAACTGATGATGACTTGAAGGAGGGGGGGGTCTTACCCATGGTAATTTAGACTTGGCATAGCTCTCCAGAGTTTTCTTGTCTAACCAGTCTAGAGGTGTAATAATCTTTAATAAAGATAGGTTTTCCACCTCCTTTGGTTCTCACACTTTCAATTTGTGGTCTGAAAGTGTGGAAGCCATTGTAAGCTTGCAAGGCTTGGGTACTTTCTGCAGCCTTAAGCCAGGTTTCTGTGACTGCAAAGATGTTAACATCATCCAGGGGGAGGAGTGGTTCCAGAGAGTGCAGTTTCTGATTTAAAATCCTAGCATTTAGCAGCATGGCCCTTAGTTTCCTTGTGTTTGATATTTTCACAATGGGAATTGTGTTGTTATGACCTTGCCTAAAAAGGCATTATGGGGCAGGCAAGTGCCTTAGCCAGCAACTGAAAGCCTAGAGGTGCCAGGAGAAGAATATTTGTGGCAAAGCAGCGTGGTCTATCCACCATGTCCTTCCAGGCTGACAGAAACTGGATCCCTTTAGAAGGATGCCAGAAACTAAGCCAATTATTGCAGTCAGTCCTTTTCTGTTTATATTGTGGTATAATCCTAAGCAAAGGTAAAATACTGCTCAAAACTAGGAACATACCTGCCTGGAACACATATTCAGAGAGCTCAATCATGTCTCTCTTCATATAGTCTAGAGAGGTACATCTCAAGTTGTTCACACCAGCATGAACTATGACAGAGTCATAACTGAGAGACAGGAGTGCATGTGTGATCTGGTGAATCCTTGCACCAGACAGGCAGCTGACTGTAACCTGCTCCTTGTTCTACCTGGTGATTGGGGCATCTGTGTGTCTCACTATAGAGTCTCCTATAACTAAAACACTTGGAATTGTTGTGCATTGTCTTAAGGGATTATTTGTTGAGACACAAGTGCTAGTGATTTTATGTGTATTGGGTGGTTTGGGTGTTGTGTTATATGTAGCATGTTTGTGTTTTGGAGGTCTCTGGTGTTTAGATAGGTTTCTAGAGAGTACCTCTGCATTTGAAGGTTTATGTGTTGGGTGCATATTATGAATAGGAGTCATTGTGTGTGAGCTGACAACCTGTTTAGTGTTGCTGTTCTAAGTGTGAGAGAGCAGTGATTCCAGATTCTTATTGTAGGAGCATCTCTCACAAGTTGTACTTGAGTGATTTAGGAGTAAGGGGTTGTTAGTGTACATGAGGCAGTTGCTACACTGCCTCAATAAACCCAGACTCATATTTCACATTTTTCATTGGTTAATTTGAATTGTCTCCTGAGTGATACTCTTGTAAAGTAGTTTCTGGTAAAAGAAAGGAGTCCTCTTTTCTTGAAGAGATTGAAGATTCTGAATCTGAACAGGAAGATGAAGACATAGATACAGGGTTTTCTAGAAGGAAGCTCAGTTTCTGATTCTCCCTGTGGGGTTTCTCTTTCTCTGATACAATTGCTAGAACGTGGCAGTATTTTCAGTGAGACAACACTGAGGTTTCTCAGATCCTCAGAAAATACTGAGTTGTTACATAGGGAATTTTCAGAACCTGCACCCATTCCTCCTGTTCTGTTAGCTTTGGAGAATGTATGTATGTTACTGCCTGCATTTTTCCTGATAGTCAGCCAGCTGCTCCGAAGAAGGCAGGTAGGATACATAAAGCACCTCAGTCTTTTTATATGGTATTTGGAAACCTGGCTCAGCAGTTCTAGCTTTAGTTGATCCCACTGCTGTTAAATACGTGGCTAATTCCAATCCTACTCTTCCTGATAAAAATAGGAAAAGTATTAATAAGTATGGGAAAAAGTGTATACTTCTGTAACTTTGATTTTCATAATTTTGAATTGTCAGGCTCATATATTAAAGTTTGTTTTACTTGTGAAAGTATGAGGAATGTTTTATCATCACTTTCTTCTTGTGACATTAACTGGAAATTCTGTCTTCATACTCTTCCTTTAGATGATACTGTCACCTACTTTAGTGATTCATTTTTCTCCAATTAAATGAACATGCCCTATTGAGAACCAAAAAAAGTTAATCAAACCCTGCACCCTGGTTACCTAGTGGAATTAAGAAAGAAAAAAAAAAGAAAGAAACAAACAAACAAACAGAGCTTGGAATACTTGGGAACAAACTAAAACTTGGTTCAGCCACCAAAACTTAACAAAAAACATACTATACAAACTTCCAATACTCTAAACAAAGCAACACCAAACCTTTGTAGCTCTCCATTAATGAATTTATACATCCTGCTCACACTACCCAACAACCCCCTTCCATTAACATCATTAATGACAGCACTGTGAGTCAATTCAATACACATTTTATTTATTTATTTTATTTAATTTTATTTTATTTTACATTTGCTTACCGGGAATGTCCGACTAGGCCAATGACCCTTTTTCAGAAAAGCCCTGGGGAGAAAAGCTCCATACAAAGAATTTATACATGAGCTTTTTAACAATAAAGCATTTTTACAAATGGAGAATTTTCATTGAAGACAGAAAAAATACATTATTTACCAATACAAGCATATTTAAGATGATTAATACATGCTAGAGATGATTAATTACAGTATTAATACAGTAACTTCCCTTTTAGGCAACTCTTATTGTCTGTCATACACCCCCCCCAGAGTCAAAATATAATCCCAGCATGTTTGATTTTGAACCCATCACCCCATTCACAACCAGGAAATAATCTTCTCAAACTAAAACCATCTATACTTCTACCAGAAAATCTTCTTGCAGAGTATATTAAATTTTCAGCATACAACTAAAGTTAACCAATATCTGTCTTAATAAACAGTTCTATCACAGAAAGCTATGCCCGAAAAATTAGGAAAAAACTTACAATATCCTGTCCCTGTACAAACGTGGCTGCTCTACTGATATCGACAATTGCAGGCCAATAGTTATTCTATATGAATATGAACAAGTACGCCTTCATACATTACACCTCCTTACTCTCCCTTCTTTACTCGCTTCCTTACTTCTATCAATTTATCTCCTCTGACTGTCTATTTAAATATGCCAGAATCCTATTTTTTCTTCCATTTTATATTGCAATTCCTGCTTGTATTATACTAATCTTTAATTTCTATAAACTGGCTAAAATTTCTCTAAACATTAAATCATTGTCATATCACTTGTATCTATTCTTAACCAATGTTTTTACACTATCTCGAATCTGGTATGATTATTTAAACTGTAGATGTTTTTGCATTATTTTTTAAGATCGTAAAATTATTTTTCTTAAAATGTTTTTGTAATACTTTGAAGTTTTTCCCACCAAGACTCCACTGAAAATGGTTACCTACTCTGTTGGACTTTCCTGATAATCAAATGTCAATAAAATAAATACATAAATAAATAAATAAATAAGTAAATATTCTGCCCATACCCTATCCAAAGTCTTAGAAAAATATATCCAATCCCAGGTACATAAATTTGTTATCACAAACAACTTACTACGCCCCACACAACATGGTTTCCAACCACACTATAGTGCTACAATAGCATGTCTCAGCTTTGTTACCACCAACAACAGTAACAGGAATGCAGGAAACATGGTAACAACATTTTTCTTTGATTTGTCAAAAGCTTTTGATGCCATGTCTCACCACAAACTCTCCTCTTTAGGACGTCAGCACTCATCTCTTACCCGGTTCAACACCAACCTTAGTGATAGACTTTAAGCTGTAAAATGGGAAAAAATGACATGCCTTCATTTCTCTCAGTGCAAGTAAGGTGGCTTCAAGGATCTATCCTTACTCCCTTGCAATTTAATATTTTCATAAATGATCTACATACCACAAGTAAATATGCTACCATGGTTCATTATGCAGATGATTTTAGACTCATCTGCACTGAAAAGAAACTAGAACAACTTCAAAACCAAATACAAGAATCCATCAAGTTCATTGAAACATGGCCCCATAACTATCAATTACTATTAAACTCTAAGAAGAACAAACTTATTCTGTTCACACATAAACAATACTCTAATGACTAATCTGTCTTCACCATTACTCCTTCTGACCAAACCAAAATTGAACTCAGACTAAGCTCCTAGGTGTCATAACAGATGATCCCATGATATTTGATAATCCAATAAGGCAAACTATCAGCAAAACACACAAAAACTTAGCAGCCTATGTCTAGTCAAACCTTACCTGACTGCCCAGGCTAGGTAAATGTTTGCCTCTATTCTACACTTACCCACCCTCCTACATGCTGCTCCTATATTTGTCAGCCTACAAGCTACCCCAAATAATCATGCTAGAAAAATGCTACAACAAAATAGCAAAATCCACAGCTGATATACCTTACAGATCCCATCACTGCATGGCACTAAAACAAATTAATTGGTTAGAATTGTTTCACTATCTAGTATCCATACAACTAAAAACTGTTCGCAGTCTCATTTTCCAACCTGAAAAAAAAGGCCAAGCCATACCTCTTAACAGTCCAGATTTTTGCAGAATGTCCACTTTTTGACTCATATTTTGGTCTGTTCCTCATAAATTTTTGGTTTTCTGAATGACTGGCAAGTCTTCGAAGATGGAAGTCAGAAAATAATGACAAGCATTTGAGTTTTAGACTTCACACCATTTGGAAAATTGCTGCACATCAACTTTCTAAGTTTATAAGAGCAATTTTTAAAAATGTTCCCTATTTTTGGGTCTGTGCCCCCCCCCCCCCATTATTTATGGCTTTGTACAGATTTTTTACTCTAAGAGGCTGCAAGGTATGGACAAAGCATTGATAAATATTGTCCAACCTTACTCCTTATCTATGTAGGATTCTTCTCTCTACTGACAAATTCTTACTGCACCCAAATAAATCAAACTATACTGCGGGAGACTCACTGTATTCTCATTTCTCTAAAGTTTGGAATTGCATTTACCTCTCATTCAGACAACTAACAACATGAGATCCTTCAAGTTACTCTTGAAACAACGCTTAAAGGTGTGATGGTTGTACTCATGCACTACGCCTGAGTAATCCCTTTATACTGTCCTAATCCAGTCTGTCCCATCCTGCAGTAAAATGACTAGTTGGCCAGCAGTCGTCTTGTCTTATCCTGCACTATTATGTATACTTGGCCACATACACTGTACAATACTCTCCTCAACTGTACATTGCTATGAAAGTTCACTTTACCACTGTCCTACTAATATAAAATAGTATTGGCCTAAACGTTGTTTTCCTAATCACTCATTCTGATCTACCTTTAAATGATTTTTCATATCTTCTTATCATTGTTTTACCTTTATCTTGATTATAATATGTTTGTATGCTGACTATTCATATGTGGCTTGTTGATGTTTTTTGTTTTCTCATTATTATAAACTCAAACGACCATTGCCTTTTTTCTTTATTGTACACTTGAATGATTCATCACATTATGTAATGTATGTATGTATATGGTACTTTCTCAAAAAAAAATAAAAGGGTGGGGGTTTCCACCCTGTCACACTTTCCCAGTCAAAAAAGCAATAAATAAATAAATAAATAAATAAATAAATAAATAAATACTTTTATCCACTCATACTTTTCATCTAATTATACCAACTTTATCATTTTACTCCTCTACGTTTTCCTGTTACCTCATAAAGTTTTGCTCACCAACACATTATCATTACTTAACAACCCTCACTAAATTCTTTTTTTTCACATCTCACTCCTACTAACTTATCATGCCCTAAAGCCTTATCATGTCCTAAAGCCTACTCAGTTTTCTCTAGTTTGATGTTACATTCTTAATTTCTAACTGCTCAATAAGTTGATGCATAATACTGTGCTAAAATACAACATACATATACTACCTCACTAGCTCTTCTTCTGACAGTTATAATATGCATGGTTAATGCATACTCCCCACGCGACCATACATTCTCAGATACCTCAATTTCCCTTTTATATTCCATTTATACGTGCTTGAACAATCCATATATGGGTTGCCAATTTCTCCTGTTTATTTAATTTATCTAGAAAGCTCTTCAATAAAAAAAATCTGCACTATCCATATAGAATTACTTATTCACAGAAACTCAAAAGCAGCCCCCCTTTTAGTGTTTTCAGACATATATTAATAATAATATGCATAATAATATTGAGTGGACCTATACAACATAACCACGGGACTGATTCTTGAACGCCTACACTAAGTGGACACAGTTCTAAGTAAATAGACAACACAAGCATAACTCCCACCTTCTTCATCCTAATTTTAGTTTTCCTACTGATTTTCTTGCAGATTCATAAAGGTTACCACAATGTGTAGACTATGCATGCACTTAGTATAAACTTTCTGAGTGAATAGATAGCACAAAAAATATGCAAGGGATGTTCTTAAATGCAGATCATGTGCACTTAGTCTAGGCATTCATAAATTTGGAGAATGTCTGTAAAACCAGAATAAGAATTTAGAAATAGGCAGCATGAATGTCTGTAGCATCAACTGTAAATGGTCTCAAATCAAATCTCATAGCTATTATTGAACAGTGACTAAAAGAAAACTCTTGGATTTCACCTTGTATTACCCAGACATATCATTCTTTCCTTGACAGTAGACCAGGTAACAGGATAGGTGGAGGTGGCCTTATATTTGTAAATAAAAATCTTAAATTAATAGCCTAAAGTAATGCAGCTTCTTCTACTCCCCTTAACTGGACAATAATTCATATCATTCTGTAGGCACAAAACATAGCACAGCTACTGTCTGTACCTCTCCCCCACCTTCAGTTTTGCTAGTAGAAGACACACTACAAACCACATAAGCTCACTCTGAACAGCAGTGCTATATCTATTGTGGGGCTAAGTAGACTACTGCCCCAGTTTCAAACTGCTAGGGGGCAAGGCCGATACCAGAGTTGAGTTACCAGTTGGATGCGAGTGCAGTAATGCTATTTATTTAAGCAAGCACAGCTGATATCACGACTGCTGAAATGAATGTGTGTAGTTTTTTAGTGTGGCTGGATGTTTGCAACTGCACCAACTGACCAAGCTACATCTCTGCTGAACAACATAAACCAATTATTGTTTGTGACTTAAATCTTAACTAGAAAGGTCCTTGGAGAAGCCAGAATTCAACATTTCTAGATGATAATACCTTCTCAAGATAGTACCTAATGGTACTGGGCTGAATGTTACAACAGGCCAATGCTCAACACTGAATGTATTGATCACTATCCAGCCTAACAAATTGAAAATTTTCCATTTCTTACTAGATGTTATCATTAATCACAATTATTTTTTTCCTTTCTGGTCTATGTCAACAATATGAACCCCAAGGAAGATCTTGCTATCTAGAGCCATGAGTGAATCCTTAGAGTAAGCTGTACTAGAAGAACTGCAATATATTAATTGCTCAGATGTGATTCTACTACAGCTCTCTTTACCTTCAATAAGTACTTGACAGACTATTCCCGCTTTGAAAAAGGAGAACCTAGGAAGGCAAAAAACCATGGCTGGCTACTGAACCAAAAAAAAAAATTGATCCCCTTTGACAGCATCTTAATGATCCATTCCCAGTGCCCCACATCTATGCTGGTTCTACCAATCATTCTCTTACCTCCTCCTGCACTGCTCTGGTATTGTCAGGGATGGTTCTGGATTCTACTGTTCTTGTGGGGGCTTAACTCTTGTGCTTCCATCTGGGGGGGTTATTATGCCCTACCCATTCCCCCCCCCATGCTCATCGACTATATCAGAATGCAAATCCTCTTTATCGACCATGCCTCCCGTAGGGAGCCATTGAACTATATTTTAACTAATCGCCCCCAATAAAAGTAATCATACCAAGCTTCAAATGTGCCACAATTCATAGGTTCATATGTTCATAGGTTCATACTAGGCTATCTACCCAGGGGCAATTATAAGCCTAGCCCGATTCTGTATGGCTTATGCCACCTCTTGATTTGAATATACTGTGCCCTTTTTAAGGTTTAGTTTACTGTGCCTCTGTCTAATAGTGACATGGGAGTAATCCCTGGGACAAACCTACGATCCCCCATCCACCTATCGAGATTCTTCGTGAAGAGATTCAGTGAGGTGCTCTGCCTCACATGAACTGGAATTCTATTCCAGAGTGAAGGGAGCCTTTGGGTTATGAACCTGTCCCTCCAGCAAGTTCTGTTTATTTCTGTGCTGAGGTTCAAGTCCGTCGAGCGTGTGGCTCTAAGGGATTTAGATTTACTGAGGTGGAGCATGTCCATTAATTCTGGATTTGACATAGCTTTGTATGTCAGGCATAGATCGCCTCAAAGTAGGCGGTATGCAACTGAGTAGAGCTGGAGTTTTTTTAACCGAGCAGCATATGGCATCTGTTTGAGACCCTTAATCCTCTTGGTGAGATACTTTTGGGGTCTTTCTAATTGCTGCAGGTGTCGGGTAAGGTACATCCCAAAAGGGGCATTGTATTCTATGATGGGCCTGATGAAGGATGAATAAAGGGGCACAATTACCTCTCTTGATCTAGATGTGAAACCCTTCGTGATGAGGTGGGCTATGTAGAAGGTCTTTCTAACCACTTTGGCAATGTGGTTTTCAAAGGAGAGATTGCTATCAACTTGGGTCCCCAGGTCCCTAATAACTTTCTCTGTACTTAATGGGTTTCCGCCTATGTGGTAATTTGTGGGCACATTGTTTTTGCCAAGGGGTATGACTATACATTTTTTGGCATTTAGCTTTAAACCATGGTGCTGGCACCAGTTATCTGTCTCTGTGAGACCTTTTTGAAGGATGTTTGTGTCAGCTGGAGAGTTGATTATGGCGCCCAGTTTGCAGTCGTCTGCCAACTTGGTGAGCCATAGTCCTCCCACGTTTGCCTGTACCTCAGAAAAGTATATACCGAAAAAGAGTGGTCCCAGGACAGAACCCTGTGGATGCCACTCGTGACCGGTTTCGAGTCTGACATGGCTCCAGCAACTCTCACTCTGTGGGTTCTATCTTTGAGCCAGTTTGCAACCCATCTTGTGACATAGGGGTTTATATTTAAGCTGGATAGCTTATCTATGATGCCCGAGTGGGGTATTGTGTCAAATGCCTTTGCAAGGTCCAGATAGGCTGTGTGGACTACCTTCCCTTCATCTATGGCTTTGGTGACTGTTTCGAAGAAGTCAACCAGGTTCAAAAGGCAGGATCTGCCCTTGACAAAGCCGAACTGGGTAGGATCTAGTGTCTGTAGGTCCCCAATGTCTTTGTTTATGAGCTCCATGATGATCCTCTCCATAGCCTTGCAGACTAAGCTAGTCAGGCTTATGGGGCGATAGTTTCCAGGGTCCGTAGAGGCTCCACCTTTGTGGAGTGGGACCACTGTTGCTGTACGCCATTCTGTGGGCACATATCCTGTAGTGAGGCTGAGATTGTATAGCTGTTTATTTGAGGGTTTAGCTCTTCTTGGAGTTCATGTAGGACGCAACCTAGGATGCCATCTGGTCCCATGGAAGCAGTGTTTTTTGCTTTGGAGAGGGCAGCCTTCACCTGAGCATCAGAGATGTTTGGGAGGCAGCCCTCTGCCGGGATAGATACTTGCTCTTTTGGGGGGGAGGGGGTGGAGAAGTTTGCACTGAACCTGTCTGCCAGGATATTGGCGATATCTGTGGGTTCAGTGTATTTTTTGTCGTTTAGAATCAACTCAGAACAAGTCTGGGAGTTGCATCCCAGGTTTCTAACATAACTGAAAAAGCCTTATGATTGTCTTTGGTGTCCTGTGCAACTTTTCTCTTGAAGCTGGCCTTGGAGGATTTTATGAGGGATTGTAATTTTTGCTAGCACTGATCAGAAATGCCTTCCCTATTAGGGATTTTGCTCTGTCATGTAGTAGCTTCCTCCTTCTGTTGTACAGTTTATTTATGGCAGGGGTCCACCAGACTGGACGCCTGCCTTTGGATGATTGGGTCTTGGTTTTGTTTGGGATAGCATGATCCATGCATTCCTGGAGATGTCCGTAGAATGCGTTTATATAGGATTCTGCAGTTTGGGCCATAGTTTCCACTGGCCCTGGGGCCTTGAAGGATTCCACTTCAGTTTTGAGAAGTGAGAAGTTTGCTTTTGAGAAGTTTTTCACTGTGGTTTTCTGGGCTGGGGGTGGGGTCGGGATGTGGACATCCAGTGAAATTAATTTATGGTCTGATCTTACCAATGAGGGATATACTTCTGGTGTGGAGCATAGAGTCCCCATGTTGGTAATGATCAGGTCTAGTATGTTGTCCCCTCTTGTGGGAGTGGTGACTAGTTGTTCCATAGCATTTGAGTTTATAATTTCCAGGAACCTTTGGGCTAAGGTGCTGGGGCTTGAGTAGTGCTCCCAGTCAATGTTTGGGTAGTTGAAGTTGCCCAATAAAATGGTGTTCGGAGAGATCGTCATGTTCTCCAATGTTTTCAGGAAAGCCGAGTGGGATTCCTGACTTTGAGAGGGTGGTCTGTAGGATGCTATAAACTGAAAAGCAGTCTTGCCCACTGTTAGTTGCACATGGATGGTCTCCGATACTTTGTGCAATGCCACTAACCTGGAGGTGTGGATATCCTTGATAAATATGGAAACTCCCCCTCCTTTTGTGGTTTGGTCCGGGTTTTGGGGCCGAAAAGTATGATATGAGGTATAGCCTGGTAGTGCTGGGGTGTTCTCTGGAGCCTTGAACCAGGTTTCTGCCACTGCACAGATATCGATGTTCTCCATACTGAGGAGAGCTTTGAGTGCGTGCATCTTGAGGTTAAGACTTCTGGCGTTTAGCAGCATTACCCTTAGTTTCTTGTTCCTTGTGCTGTCTATGGGGGTGGGTTTGACTTTTGAGCCTTGCCTAAAAAAGGCACTAAGGGGGTGGCAAGATCCTTTGCCAGTATCCGAAAGCCCAGTGGTGACAGGTGCAAGCCGTCCATAGCGAAGCAACGTGGCTTGTCGAGCATGTCATCCCAGGCTGACAGACACTGGATCCCTTTTGAATGACACCAACATTTTAGCCAATTGTTAAAATAGATCATTTTGTCTTTGTACTGTGGCATCATTCTAGGTGAGGGTAAGATGCTGCTCAAGGTCAGGGTCATACCAGCCTGGGCTACATGATCAGAGAGCTCCTCTATGTCTCTTTTCATGTAGTCCAGGGAGGTACGTCTCAGGTCATTCACACCAGCATGTACAATGACTGAGTCATATTTGTATTTGCTTTGGAGTGACCTGAGTGAGTGCTTGCGTTATGTGGCGGATCCTAGCACCCGACAGGCAGCTCACCGTGACCTTCTCTTTATTCAGCCTGGTGAGTGGGACGTCAGTGTGTCTGACAATAGAGTCACCTATTACAAGAGTATCAGGTGTGTTATTCAGCCTTAAGGGCTGTGGCTGCTTGGCACACTGACTTTGTGGGTTATGTGTTGTGTGTGTTTTGTTTTGAGGTAGCATTTGCTTGGATGTCTGCTTTGGAGGTCTCTGTTGCTTAGGTAGATTTTTATTTAGAGCCTCCGAGTATGTTTTTGTGTATTTATGTGTTTGGTTCGCTGATGTGGTGGGACTATGTGATACTGGAATTGTGTTGTGTGAGGTTACCGTCTCCTCCTGACTGGTTACACCAGTTTTGAGATGAGAGAGCTCAGCCTCCAGTTTGGCTAAATAGTTGCATCTCTCATATATATTTGAACCTGTTTGGAGGAGGAGAGGGTTGTCTGTGTACATGAGACAGTTGTAACATTGCCTCAAAATTCCCAGATTCACCAGCTGGACTGGAGAGGAAACCATTGACTGACCTTTGGATATGCTAGAGTAATATAGGGAAACTCAATTTAAGACGGACCAATAGAGGACAGGGTAATCGTAGAGAGTATAAGAGTAAGTAGTGCTTATGGTTTAATAGTGCTAACTTGTAGGATTACTTAATTGGACCAGTGAAGGGCCTTAGAATGAGAATATGGTGTTTAAATTGAGAGATAGAGCAGTTCTAAGGGAAAAAGTGAAGAGCAGACTTTGTGGAGCCAGGAATAGTTTAAACCCAATTAGGTGGCACTGCCCTGTGTTGCGCTATGCACAAAAACACACAAAACCACACAAAAGAGGGTTTTAAGTGAGGAAGATGAAGGAGTTTTGGAATTGACCCAAAATGGCCAATAAAACTACAGTTTCAAGTCAGTAACCACTCCCACAGGGGCAGGCAGGCTGCTCAATGTTTTTCACTGCCACTGATCAACAGAGAGACTTCCCTTTAGCCCAAGCAAAAAATGGCCTTACAGAAACTTACAAACAGTTCAAGAACAGCAAGCCTGTAACTGAACTTTTTTAAATCTCAGAAAATGGGAAAAAAGCAAGATTTTTTTTGTTTTTTTGTTTTTTCAGAGATACCAGAGGTTCACAAGTATCAACAAGTTATAACAGTGCAGTAAATGACCCCACACAAGAGTGCTAGGCCAAAGACAGATAAAATGCAAGTTTTGAGAAAAAACGATTTTAAAAATAAGTGCAAACAGGAAATTCAGTAAACAGCTCTAGGTTGTGCACTAAATACAGTTACTAATGCAGAAATCAAGTTTAACAAGCCAGAAAATGGTCAAAATAGGCGGCTATGCAGAAAAACTTAGCAAATAAACAGAGGAAAAATACTTAAAATCTTAAAAGTGGCTCCTTTCTTCTCTCAGTGTTTTCTCCTCTTGGTGTGTGCTTCACCAATAGCCAACAAGCCTGAAAAGACACCAAAACCACGAGGCAACCAGGTTTTAAGAGAGGAAGATGAAGGAGTTTTGGAATTGACCCAAAATGGCCGATAAAACTACAGTTTCAAGTCAGTAACCACTCCCACAGGGGCAGGCAGGCTACTCAATGTTTTTCACTGCCACTGATCAACAGAGAGACTTCCCTTTAGCCCAAGCAAAAAATGGCCTCACAGAAACTTACAAACAGTTCAAGAACAGCAAGCCTGTAACTGAACTTTTTTAAATCTCAGAAAAGTGGGAAAAAAGCAAGATTTTTTTTTGTTTTTTCAGAGATAGCAGAGGTTCACAAGTATCAACAAGTTATAACAGTGCAGTAAATGACCCCATACAAGAGTGCTAGGCCAAAGACAGATAAAATGCAAGTTTTGATAAAAAACTATTTTAAAAATAAGTGCAAACAGGAAATTCAGTAAACAGCTCTATTAAACTTCCCAACACATTCACATGCTGTATAGAACTAGTCTATGGGTCAGAATCTTAGAAAAAATGTATACAACTTAAATCTGAATGTATCCAAAAATTAGTCTTGCTAACTGATAAAACAGTATGATTTTAGTCCTGAATATAGTGTATTTTATGCCATCTGCAACCTTACATATCAAATCCTAACAGATATGGATAAGGGCATGGAAACAGAAACAATATTTTTAGACCATAATTGTACCTTTAAGACAGTAGATAACACTCTCCTACTGCAAAAAGTTGCTAACTGTGGTGGAGTCACAGAAAAATGGTTTAGTTGCTGTATATGAAACAGGATGTTTCCAATAAGGAGCTAATGCACTTTCAGACACTGGCACCTTGTCTAAAGTTTCAGTGCTAGGCCCTGTTTTTTTCCCATTATTTATTTATTTTCATTACTTGCAGTAGTTCAACAAATGTTTGCAATTTCAGTAATCAAACTTTCTAGTGCATTAGATGCTTCCATTATATTACTCCACCAACATCAGTAGTTTAATGATTTATCTTCAAAACAAAGAAAATATTTTCAGGTCCTTTTGGTATTGCTGATGTCCTAATAAACTTTATTTTGCAGTCTAGTGTATTTGTATTCCTTTAGTACTTTATTTATTTATTTATTTTACATTTGTTGACTGGGATATCCGACTGGATACATGTCTATTTTCTGCGGAGGCCCGGGGAGAAAAGCTCCAAGATAATAATACACATTGAACAGTTAGTAAATGCTAGTTTCAAGCAGATTACAGTCATAAGCCATACCAACATTCAGCACATATAGTACTTATTATAAAACACTTTACAAAACACAACATTATTTTCAAAGTTAAACATACATAACATTACATTCAGGTTTAAGACACACTGAGCAGCAGTTATACAATTGACCCTTCCTGAAATGGAGTGGTAGAAAAAAGTTAGAAGTAGTTGAAGGTAAGGCACCTAAGAAATAGAGAGGTCACTAGTCGGGGTTAGTGCAAGGATGTAACCAATGAATTTTGAAGTATTTCTTGAGTTTGTTTTTGAATTGAGTTAGTGAGGGTTCTAGGGTCAAGTCAGCTGGGAGTCTGTTCCATATTTTTCCAACAGAGTTGGCAAACAGAGAGTCCCCAGCTGAGTAGTTGGATTTGTATGTTTGAACTAGGACTCTAGTGGATGATCGCAGTGGCCGGGTGCTGGTGTAGGGGCTGATAATATTTTTTAGTGCAGGTGTATTTTCTGGTTGGTAAAGGATTTTATGTGCCACTATTAGCTGGTTGAACTGCAGTAGGCTTGGCAGTTCATGCCATCCTAGGTGATTTAGGTTGTGGCAGTGGTGAGTCCGGTAGGCTGTGTCAGTAGCAAATCTGGCAATGTGGTTATAGCAGGATGATAGTTTATTAAGATCTGTTTTGTTTAAGTTGGAGAATAGAGGTGAGGCATAGAGAAGAGTTGATAGCAGATGGGAACGGGCAATTGCAGTTCTAGCAAGTGGGGTAAGGAAAGGTTTGATTCTGTAAAGAGAGCCAAGTTTTTTATTAATGGTTTTGATAGTTTGATTGATATGCACATCAAACTTCAGGTTGTTATCAACTATGACACCCAGTAGTTTAGTGTGGGCTTGCGGGGCGATGATAGTGCCATTGTTAGCAGTTATGTTGAAGGCTGGCAGGGGTTCCTGCATATGGGGGAGAAGAGGAGCAACTTAGTTTTATTGGGGTTTAGGATTAGATGTTGATTGGAGAGCCATATTTCCACTGTATTGAAGGTAATTTGGGTTAATGTGAATAAAGTAGCTGGTGAGGTGTCAGAACAAATCAAGGTGGAGTCATCTGCATATTGAATGCAGGTAGCATCTCGGGTGACTGAATGAAGGTCATTGATAAAGACGGAGAAAAGAAGGGGTCCTAGTATCGAGCCCTGGGGGACTCCTAATGCAATGGGTAGGCGAGATGATAGCTTGTCCTGCCATAGGACTGCCTGTTGCCTGCCCTGCATGTAGGATTGAAACCAATGGAGTGCATGGTTGTTTAAGGAGAAGACCTTCAAGGTATTTTTAAGCATTTTGTGGTCAACCATGTCAAAAGCCTTGGATAGATCTAGAAAGAGTGCTGAGGATAGTTTGTTATTATTGCAGTTGTGGTTAATGATGTTAGAGAAAGAGAGGCGGACAGAAATAGTACTGTAGTGTGGCTTAAAGCCATGCTGAAATCTGGACAACAGCTTGTTGAGTGTGAGGTAGTGCATGAGCTGTATGTGTACACACTTCTCCATAATTTTAGCTAGAGGTGACAGAATAGCTATGGGTCTAAAGTTTGACAGTTCAGTGGAACTACTTCCTTTAAGGAGAGGTATGACATGGGAGATTTTCCATATAGTGGGTACAGTAGCTTCAGATATAGCTCTCTTGATCAAGATAGAGATGGGGTAGGCTATGGTGTCAGCAGCCTTTTGCAGATAGTCTGCTGGGAGGAGGTCGGCAGCCAGGGTGGTGGGTCTTAGTTTCATAAGTAGGGCATGAATAAGTTGAGTAGGAACAGTTTAGAAGGTAAACTATGTTTGGGTACTGGGTGTGGCTACATTAGAATTAGAGCCATTGGGAGAGAGTTGACTGGCTAGAGACTGGATAGTCTCTGTGAAGAAGTTGTTGAAGTTATTAGCAATGTCTACTGGGGACTTTTGTTGGGAAGCTGAGGGGGGGTGGAGTGGCGGTTTGACCTGGGTGGAGTAGTTTGTTTATTCCTGCCCAGAACCTTTGAGGTTTGTTTTGGTGTTTTTGCAGTAAATGGTAGTAGTGGTTCTTTTTGTCTAAGGTTATGGACTTTTTGGTGTCATTCCTTAGCTGTCTGAATCTTAGTTGATCAAGTGGGGCTTTTGTTTTTCGGTAGGTGGTCATGCTTTGTTTCTTAATGAAATTTTGGTATCTTTAGAAAGCCATGGTGCAATATTAACTTTGGTTCTAATAGAGCGGCTGGGAGCATGGGAGTTAAAAATAGCAAGGAATTTGGTGTTAAAGTATGCTACTGCTTCATCTAGGGGGAGACATTTTAGTACTGACCAGTTGCATGCCTTAAGTTCATTTTGAAACTTGGTGAGAATAAAATTATTGTTGTTTCTTAATGTTCTATAGGTGGGTTGGTAGGAGCAGTCTACTTTTAGCTTGATTACATAGGTCAGACAGTGGTCACTTAGGTCATCAGGCAAAGTGCCTGATTTATAAGACTGAATATGGGTATTGACAAGTATCCAGTCTAGGGTGCTTTCCTTGTTATTGGGTTTTCCTCTCCTGGTGGAAGAGGTTATGATTTGAGGAAATCCATAGAGGTTTATGTGGGTTGTGGGGGTTTCACAAGAGCAAGTATTCCAGTTAATGTTGAAATCCCCAAGAACAATTGTTTCTTGGGGGTGGTTATTGGATAACCAATATAAGAAGTCTTCTAAGGTTTCTGTGTTCCTCCCTGGGGAATGTAGACACACACAATGTTTACATTTTTGTTTTGTTAATTTGTAGTTTTGAGATAAGAATTTCAGCATTATTGAACTGGGGTGGTTGTTGGGTGTCTAAGCTGACAGATAGGGTAGACTTGTAAAGTATGGCTACCCCACCACCCTTTCTGGTGGTACAGTCTAATTGAAACATACTATACCCTGGTGGCAGAATCTCATGGTCGTTGGTGTCAGGCTTCAGCCACGTTTCTATTAGGCATACTATATCTGGGGAATTAACAGCTAAGAGAGCATGCAGGTGCTGAGTTTTGTTATTTATGCTCCTAATGCTTAGATGGCAGGCCAGCAGTGAGTTAGGAGTCTATTTGTTGGAGCTATGGAGGTAGGGGATATAGTAGGGGGATTAGGGCCAACAGGTGGGGATGGACCAGGGTTTGGGTTGATGTTGCCATCCTTTGTGAGGTTGTAGTGTATCCTGAGTATGAGTTTTAAGATTTTTAATAAAGTTTTGTAATAGTGTCTAGTTTTATGACTAATGTAACTAGGTCTAGTAAGATGGTAGTATTTAGGGGTTAAGGAGGTAAGCATGAGGGGAGTGAGTAAGGGTGCATTATTATCTGCTGTAGATGGGATGGATGTTTGGAATTTAGGGTAGTGGAAACCTGGGTGATCCTGATATTTGTAGGCTGTTAGGAGATATGGGATGAGTAAAAGGGGTAGAAGTAGAGTTAGTAAGACTATTTTGGGTGATAGCATAGCTACTGAATGGTATTTGACACTTAGGCAAAAGGAATAGTAGAGTTGGAGGACTGGTGATATCAGGCTGAGAGTGGTGCTGTTGAGTGACAAGTTGTTACTGATTGGTTTAAAAAGTGGGGTGTGGTCTAGTACCAATAAATGTAGCAGCACCAGGGGTGGGATGAATTTGGGGGCAGGAAGGGGTGCGAAGCAAGCCCGAGAAAAGCGAGGGCAAGCGGAGCAGGGATGAACCAATGCCTGTACTAAGTTGTAGCAGTTTAACCTGTATGAGGAAAGGGGGGGGGGGGAGGCAGTAGGAGCGGTTAGAGGAATACCTTGATTGATTGACACCACACCAGAGGTAAGTTGAATGTAAGGGCCTACAATCTGCGGGGGGAAGGCAGTAGGAGCGGTTAGAGGAATACCTTGATTGATTGACACCACACCAGAGGTAAGTTGAATGTAAGGGCCTACAATCTGCACTCAGCACTGTAATGTTACTTGCACTCAGCACTTTAATTTTACTTATGTTTAGCAGGAAAGACAGACCAACAGTATACAATTCTGAGGATTATTACAAGGGTTACTTGTTCAAATGTCAGACAAGTAAATAAAACTTTCAACAGGAATCTATTTCTTGAGTGTTAGAAAGCCAGAAAGGTATAAATTATACCTGTAAAAATTAGGGTCAGAGAGACAAATGTAAGAGTCAGTGTACTTTAGTTACAGGGGAAGGAGACAAACACTCAAGTAGAAAAGAGCCCTATGGCTGACCAAAATGGTGACTTGCTTAATTACACAGCACTGTAAGAGAAAGCTTAACAAATGCTTTTTGTGTGTGTAACCTACTCTGATTAATTGCTGGGAGAAACAGTTTTTGTTGTGTTTTTCAATTGCAATCCTGCAGACACCGTTATTCAGGAGCTGCAGTTTGTTAGAGTAGGTAAATGTGAAGTCCAACTAGGAAAAGAGAAAAGCAGAGATTCTAGGGTAAGCATTAAGGCAGCAACAGGCAGTTAGTTTATAATAGTACATTCAGAAAGGTTTTTTTGGGGGGGCACAGTAGCACACTTCAGAATGGATTAAGATTGATAGCTAAGAAACCTTAGTAAGAGAGCAATGCAATAAACAAAACACTTGTCTGATTTTAAAGATATACCAGTAAAACTAAATCAATTGTTCACAATTGTAAAACTGGAAAATTGTCAGTAAAAGCAATTCAGGTGAAGCTAGCACACGGTATTCAAGTAATAAAAGCACTTCAATGTGTGTGGGCAATTTAAACATTAAAAAACATATGCAGCAAGTAGTAGCTCTTATTATGCACTTTCTCTAGGTACAGGTTCAGTTTAAACACAAATATTACCACAGAAATTCAGTAAAGTCACTAGCTACTTATAGAGCTTCTGAAACAAAAATAGAGCAGTCTGTGCAGAATCAGAATTTAGCATCAGGTCATTCAGTTACACACAAAAAACAGTAAAATTCCATACTGTATAGAAACTTACACTGAGTCACACCAGGTCAGCCAAGGGGGGAAGAGAGAGGGAAATCCTAAGCACCTAGATTTGAAAATGACGCCTGTACTAAGTTGTAGCAGTTTAACATGTATGAGGAAGGGGGGAGCCAGTAGGAGTGGTTAGAGGAATAAGTTGAATGTAAGGGCCTACAATCTGCACTCAGCACTGTAATGTTACTTAACTTTGTACTGGTGAAAAATTGCTTTCAGTTTAAGGCTTCATCAGATCAGGGCCGGGTAATGAAAATCACATCACATTACAATGAAAAACAAAACCTATTTTATAAAAAATACAATTAGTAAAGAATTACCTTATAAACAAGGAGTGGAATGGGGAGCATACAGAGTTACAGTATATTAAGAAAGGCGATCTGTGTGCAATGCCAATTTACTACAAATGACTTAAAACTAAATTTTCAAGTTTGTTCACTTATGCAAGCCTAATGAGCATCACTGTTTGACGTTACGTAAGCTCAAGTGCTTACTTAGCATTGCCAGAGCCATCTTTTTGCTAAGTACACTTAACTTTCAAATTGGTGAATGAAAAGTACTGTCTGCCTTTAAAGAATTTGCTTTAAATGCACAACATAAACAGTGACCTAAGAGGTCATGATGACACATAGTTTATAAGACCTAACCTTACATTAACCTGCACAGAAAAAAGATTCTGAAAAATTACTGCAGTTTCATGGAATAAAATGCTAAATGACATAAAAGTACTCAGTATGCTCTCAATGATCACAAAAAAGCTAAAAATCCTATTTGACAAAATAAACATACTGTGTTTGTTTCAGAGATACAGATTCATAAATCCTCTGCTTCATCTCTGTGCCAAGATGCTAAAATTAATTTCTGTTGAATTAATGCCAAACGCAGTTCTCTATATACAATATTTAGATTTGCTAGACTAGTGCTCATATCTAAATAAGTATATATTAAAATATTTTTGATATACCGTCTTTAGGGTTAAAAGGTTGCACATTATTATTATAGTATATTTAAGCAATAGTCTATGTCTGTACATGGGTATATTAGGATTTACCCACGGCTGGTGTTGTTTGATCACAAGGGTGTATGTGTATACACATATACATATATACATGGGTCTACTTCATAACGTTGACCTACAGTTTGTTGACTGTCAAAATGGTGAGATGAAAACACCATAATTTTACAAGCACGAACTCCCAGAACATTGTATATCCTCGCCAGGAAAGTAATCACTTGGGCAACAAGGATAAAAATCACAAACAGTGGCAAATTACACCCACTAAGGTGGGGGGCTTTGCCCCTCACCCCCCATGTGGGGGCCTTGGCCCCACCATCCCCCCTATTTAAATATAGTAACTCCGAGATTGCACTACAGTGGAGAAAGGGCACAGTTTACCATGGTGGCCAAGTAGTTACTTTCCCAGAGAGGATATACGGTCTTCCGGGAGTTCATACTTGTAAAATTACAATGTTTTTGTCTCACTGTTTTGACAGTTGACGAACTGTGGGTCAACATTATGAAGTAGACCTATATGCATACATATATATATATATATATATAAATCTCTATGTAGCTATATATCCATAGCTATATATATATATATATATATATATATATATATATATATATATATATAAAATAACTTTTACAAGCTTGTTATATATTACAATTGTCCTTCGATCAGGCTTTCTACCTGTTCAACAAATGCAAAATAAACTACAATAAAAACAAAATGTATCCTCCTGGTCTAGTAGACATTCTTTCTGGGGTTTGGGGAGAGGTTGGTGCTTGCATCTTGAGATACATATTCCTGTTTGTTTGTGTGTTTCGGCTTTTCCCGGTTAGGGGTCGCCACAGCGTGAAAATTCTAATCAAGGTTTTTGCTGCATTCTGTGGTACCCATTGTCCACTTTTTGCTAGTTGTGCTACATTTTTATGGCATTGGCTACTACTCATGCAGTTCTGGAAAATGACTTCTGCCTATCCATAGCTGCTCATTCTGCTAAACTTCCAGGGAAGTGGTTGTGCTGATGTTAACCTCTAGTACTCACACTAGATGGAGTTGTGTGCCACACGTGGACTACATTGTGTTCTTTGCATTAAGACTCTGTATCTGGGCACTGACTTGAAGCTCACTCCCTGCTTTCCTTTCTTTGCCTGCATGTGCTCTTGTCTTTGAAGTGTAGATCAGCATGTATATTGAACCTTGTCAGCCACTCTAACTAGACAACACTTTCATATAAGTTACTGAGCATGTGTGAGATCAGTGCCATTTTGTGTAGCCAGTCAGTGTGAATGTAATCTTGATTGGAGATGCACGTGTGTGTGTGTGTGTGTTGGAAGTAACATATCAGTCAGTAAGCAAATGAAGTATACGTGCAAGTTACAGCTCCTGATGTGTGTATGTATAATAAATGACTTGAACGCCTACCCAGCCTCAGTATGTCATTTGAATACATGAGACATGTGACATGGTATCAGAATGGGATCCGAAATGGAAGCAGTTCGCTAACCATAAGGCACACACAGTTACAAGTGGAGTAATATCCAACAGTGAACTCGCAAACAGATCAGCGGTTATTTGAAGTTACTTAAACTCATTTCAAATGATTTTCAGTCACCAAACATGTGGTGTAACATTCAAAGTGTTCAAAATAATTTCCGAGATGTTCGAAATGTTGCTATCTTGCCATAAAATTTAAAATGAAGAAAAATAAACCTACAAGAGCCAAAGGACACTGAAATACCAAAAATATAAAAGTTCTCCAGCAAATAACAGCGACCACCATGACTAAAAGCATATAATCCTTTAATTAGGATAAGCGCTTTCACACATAAAGTGCTTCATCAGATCCATACAAAAAATAAAAAACTAAGTCCTTAAATACAAGATACATCCAATAAAGCAATCCAATTAATGATGTATCACCCTGTTCTTAAGGGCTGGTTTTAAAGGAAAAGCATTATTCATACCCGATGATTTATCAGCCTGCAAAGTGGCTATCCAGTTCATTTCAGCCACTTCAGTCTTATTATTTAAATCACCCCCTCGTATATTACATTCAACAATCTGTAGTACCTGAAAAATAAAACAATGATCATTGTTATCAGCTATGTGCTTGGCCAGAACATTCAACAAATTACCTTTTTTAATGTCACCCATATGTTGCAAACATGGTGTAACATTCACAGTGTTCAATATAATTTCTGAGATGTTTGAAATCTTGCCATAATATTTAAAATATTTGAAATAATCTCCAAAGTGTTTAAAATGCTCGAAAAGGCTAAACTGTCCACAGTTTTTCACAATGTCTGACTTTTTCGCAATAACTAAGAATTTTTAAAGTGTCCGAAGTGTCTGGAGTGTTTGAGGTATTTGCAGTGTTAAAGTAAAGCATTTTCGGAGATGTTGTTGTACACTTGAGCAAAATTACAAGTACCAGGTCTATACTTACGTTTAAAAGAAATTTGCTGTTATGGCAGATGGATTTTGTAAACCTGAACCTCTGGTGCATGATAATAATAATCCTGAGAATTGGTGAGTGTTTGACCAAAAATATGATATTTTCTTACAGGCTGCATTTTCTAATAAAGATGCACTCACAAGAGAGTTAATACTACTCAATTTAGCTGGCTGAGTGGCCATTGAGCAGGAACATTCATTTATATGTACAGGAGAACTGCCATATTGTGATACAGGCTGAAACACGGGAAGACCCAGAGTGCTTAAAATGTAAATTTAGAGATATGTGTAACCCTCAAATGAATATTACAATGGAAAGGCACAAATTTTACACAAGAAGCCAAAAGCCTGGTGAAACTATAGCAGCATATATTACCAAGTTAAAAAATAAAGCAAAAACATGCAGATTTGGTGATCTATGAGAAGAGTTGATAAAAGACGGTCTCATATGTGGTGTTAATAATGATACAGTGAGAAAGAATTTGCTTCAAGATAGTGAATTAACATCAAGCAAAGCCAGTGAGATTTGTCAAATACATGAGATTACAGAAAAGCATACGAATACGCTTACACATGACAACAAAACAAAACATGTTTGCAGTATCTGCTGGTGTGAATTTTAATAGCGGGCAGAAGAAAGTTAAGATGAAAAAGAAATACAAACTGAGAGGCAGTGCCACACTCAACCTCATTGTTAACTGTTGCAATTGTGGAGGCAATCATGAACCTAAACAGAGAAAGTGTTGATGAATTTTGGTCAGCAATGTCACAAATGTAAAAATTTGAATAATTTCAAAAGGTTTTGCAAGTCTAAAGCATCACAAACTTATATTAAAAGAGAGTATCTGAAGAAGCAAGTAGATCAGATAGAGACTGTAGCAAACTGAAAGCTGTGAGCAAACTTTCCCTGTTGATGGTGTCTCTGTGACTGATGAAGCAGTTAATACAGTAGATTATCAGTTGACAGCAAAGAGTCAAATATTTTGTACTGTACAAATGAATTGGAAATCTGTAGAGCTTAAAGTAGACACTGGATCTAAGTGCAATGTTATATCAGCCCAAATGTTTGCTAAAGTAAAAGCTGGTGGGAAACTTGATCCAGCAAAGTGTGCAAAACTAGTTGCATATGGTGGTGAAGAAATTCAGACTGATGGTGCAATATTTTTTTTCATGCCATTCTGCTGGAAACAGCTATGACTTGCAATTTTCCATAGTCAAAAGACACGTGCAGTCACTGTTAGGCCTCAAAGACAGGCTGAGAATGGGACTGATTTCATTTAGTAAAGAGGTCCACCATATAAGTCTGATTAACAACAATAGTTTTACACAGAATTTTTTTAATGAATATGCTGATATTTTCAAAGATGAGTTTGGTAAACTTCCAGTCACAAATTCATTGACGTTAAACCATGAAGTAAGCCCAGTTGTCATACCAGCATGGAAGATGCAGAGTGAACTAAAATCAGACCTAGACAAAATGGTGAATTTATGTTTTCTTACTCCAGTAGAAGAGCCGACTGAATGGCTATCTTCCATGGTCGTAGCTCGTAAGAAAAGCTTAAATGATATCTCAGTATGTATTGATCCAAGAACTTAAACAAAGCACTTAAGCATCCTCATCATCCAGTGCAGAACAAATAGCCACTCTCATGCCAAATTTCCCTATTTTTTTAGTCTTAGATTAGATGCAAAAAGCTACTTTTGGCAAATTTTGCGGGATTGCAAATCTTCATTGTTAACCACATTCAGTACACCATTTGGTAGATACAGATTTTTAAGAATGCCATTTGGAATTAATTCTGCCAGTGAGGTATTTCAATGTGCTATGGAACAAACTTTTTCTGGTTATACGTGCGCTATTATAGTAGGTGACATTATTGTTGGAGGCAATGGTGAAGATGAACATGATAGCAATCGCAGGAAAGTTCTAGACTGTGCACATGAAGTAAATCTTAAACTGAATCCTCAAAAATGTAAACTCAAACTGAAAGAAGTTACTTATGTGGGGCATTTGTTTACAAGTTCTGGCTTACAACCAGATCCAGCTAAGCAAACAGCAATTGTGGAAATGCCAGTTCCAGAGAATGTCACATCTTTACAACGTTTTCTAGATATGGTCAACTATTTAGGAAAGTTCATCCCAGACCTGAGTGAGCTTTCTGCACCATTACATGAGTTGACACTCAAAACTGTAAACTGAACCTGGTTAGAACAACACCAAAGAGCATTTGATATTCTGAAGAAGAAAATTGCCAGTCTATCCACACTGAGATATTATGATGTTCGCAAACCTACAACTCTTTCTTGTAATGCTTCAAGGTACAGCCTTGGTACAGCATGTCGTCAAGAAGGTGTACTTGTTGCTTATGCATCAATAACTTTAACTTAAACAGAGATGCATTATGCACAAATTTTGGCAGTTGTTTTAACATGTTCTAAGTTCAGTGATTATATTTATAGCAGACCTATCCAAATACAGACTGATCACCAACCGCCAGTGACAATTTTAAAAAAGCCAATACATTGAGTCCCAGCTCGATTGCAATGAATGATGTTAAAATTGCAAAAGTACAATTTCAATATTGTTTACAAAAAGGCCAAACGCTTGCACCTTGCTGATGCTTTGTCATGCGCACCCAGACAAACAACAGAGCAGCATGAAGATAAACCAGCAGACTGTGAAGTCATGGAAGTCAGAAATTTTTCATCATAAAAGCTTGATGAACTAAAATATCACACAGCTTCATACCCAAATCTCCAGAAGCTGAAAAACGTTATCAGCCAAGGATGGCCAACATGACATATTAGTTTACCACTTGACATTCAGCAGTATTTTCCTTACAGAGATGAGCTCATTATGATAGAAGATGGAATCATCATGAAAGGTCCGAAAGTGGTAATTCCTAAAGCATTGCAAGAGGAATATATCAAAATTTTGCATTGTGGTCACCAGGTACTGATTCAACCAAAAGAAGGGCAAGAGGCATTGTATTTTCACTTTCTATGTCTAAAGATATACAGAAGGAAACTCTAGCATGTTCAATTTGCAACAGCACCAAACCACATCAACAAAAAGAACTGCTTCAGCTACAGCAAATTCCTGAATTGCCATGGTTGACGGTTGCTGTAGATATTTTTGAATGGAATGGTCTTATTTGGTGTTAGTAGACTCTTACTCAGATTGGTTTGAAATTGACTTACTTCCTAACTTGATGTCCAGCACAGTCATTACAAAATTGAAGAGACACTTTTCTGTCCGTGGTAGTCTGCACAAAGTCATGTCTGACAATACCGCACAGTTTACAATTCAGCAGCTTAAGAAATTTGCTGAGTCTTGGGACTTTGTTCATATTATCAGTAGTCCTGAGTATCCACAAGCCAATGGTTTAGCTGAGCATGTAGTTCATAGTGCAAAGTATTTGTTGGGGAAATCCAAGAGAGATAGCACCGATGTTTTCCTTAACTTACTCAATCTCAGAAAGATTCCTTGAGACAACTTGCTTGGTTCACCTGCTCAAAGATCGATGTCCAGACAGACATGAGCAACTCTTCTGATCAGCAAACAATTGTTAGTACCAAATGCAAACAATAATAGAGTGGTCAAGGCTCAGCTTTTGAGAAAATGTCAGTCACAAAAGTTGTACTCAGATAAGACTAGTAAATCCCTTCAACATTGTTACAAGTAGAAGTTGTGGGAATGCATACATCCAAAGGTTATGATTGTGTAGGAATCGTGAAGGACATTTGTGAAGAAATGAGATCTTGCATCACAGAGTCTGAAGGAATAGATTACAGAAAGAATTGTAGACATGTGTTACCTGTCTCAGAACCAGTGCCATAGCAGATTGCCTGTGCCAGTGACTCTAATTTCCGGAGCGACTCATCAACTGTTCGAATTCAAAAGGACAGTGTGCTTTTTTCAAACAACACTGATGCAAACCCAAATTTTCCAGTATTGAAAGAATCCCCAAGATACTGTCCCTGTTGCTAAACCCAGTCAGAATTTCTGTGTAACTAGATCAGGTAGAATTTGCAAACTCAATCCTAAAATTTGCATCGACTTGGTCTTGAAATCAATTATGTTGTGTTGAAATGTTGAAATAATGTCTAACTCTTAAATATGCCTTTGTTCTTGTATTCTGCAATGTCGAACTTAGAGGGAGGTGATAGATCGGTGTGTATATTGAACCTAGTCAGCCACTGCAGCTAGAAAGCACACACATGAAAGTTACTGAGCATGTGCAAGATCAGTGCCATTTTGTGTAGTCAATCAGTGTGAATGTAATCTTGAATGGAGATGCACGTGTGTCTGTGTTAGAAGTAACATATCAGTCAGTAAGCATATGAAGTATGAAGTATATGTGCAAGTTACAGCTCCTGATGTATGTATGTATAATAAATAACTTCAACATATACCCAGCCTCATTGTCTCATTTGAATACACGAGACATGCGACATGAATTACTCTGGTTATGGTCTTGGACTGGTAACAGTGTCCCTTGACTTTTACACATTAAGCTGCAGAGTTTATAAATCTGGCTGTTGTACTTCAAATGTCAGCATCTGTCCCAGCTTTCATGCATCACCCTGCTCTTCCTTTCACAGTGCCCATTTTCTGAAATATTTGCATAACTTTGAAAATTATGTTCTTGAACATAGTGTAGTGTCCAGGTGTCCAGCCAGCTTGCAGCACATATACAGCCTTACCAACTGTTAGCATTAACATTATACTTTTCAATTACTTCTAAATATAAACTGAAATTCTTAGAATTATGACCTGCATAAAAAAATTAATATTATCAGCACTTTTAAGTATAAATGTGATTCTGAGAGCATTATTTTCAATGTGTACCCCCTCCTTATAATGGAACTTTTACAGGCCTTATTAATTTACTGATGTTTCATCATTTACAAATCATAGTATATATCTCTACTTGTCTATGTACCATCATGCACAATAAGCATATTTTGATTCTGTAGCCACATCCTTTTTCTACCCCTCATATAATTTCTATCTTGCCCTGTACCAGCAAAGGGAGATATGTTACTTAATATTCTTCAGCTCCGCAAACTGTACAAACTGCTGCTAATATCTACAGTCTTCTACATCTGAACTTAACACATTTTCTGTAGACTTGATCTGCTTACCCTTATATTCAACATACTATGCCTCAATATAGTCTTAACATTCTTAGGAACTGAAATATGGCATACACCATTGACGTATTTAGTATCTCATAATGCACAGTTTGCGAGGCATAAATATCTCTTTTGATATGTATTTTCCACATACACTATTGGTTCCAGTGCTATCTTCTCACCACCAACAACCACACACTGCTCTTAGGACCTAATTCTAAAATACTTGCTGGCAGTTTAAGTGATCACTTACTCCGAGAGCAGGTCTTTTAGAATCTGGCCCCCATGTAAGCCTGTTTATAGATAGTCTTACACCAAAGTAAATCACTAATGATGCAGTGGTGCAGCGGTGCAGCGGTAGCATTGTCGCCTCACAGCAAGAGGTTCTCTGGATCGATTTTTGGCTGGGGTGCCTTCTGTGCAGAGTCTGTATGTCCTTAATGCATTCGTGTGGGTTTCCTCTGGGTGCTCCAGTTTCCTCCCACATTACAAAGACATGCATCTGGAGTGTTTCTCCCCGGGCCTCCGCTGAAAACTGGCTTTGTTCCAAGTCAGACTTTCCCAGTTAACAAATGTTAAATAAATAAGACTGAAAGCAAATCTTTGGGAATCAGGGCAGACTTGCATTGAGTCTGAGAGCAACTCTTTTGGAATCTGACTAATGGAATAACCATGGCAAGTTAATATTAAAAAATGTATGGAAAGATTGTAAACTAACATACCTCCCCACCAAAAAAGTCATGAATCTTGAGTTGGTTCATAGGTTCATAGGTTCATACTAGGCTATCTGCCCTAGGGCATTTATAAGCCTAGCCATAGTGTGTTTGGCTTTCGCCACCCATTTTAAATTAATTTTGCTATGCCTTTTTTTGAGGTTAGTATACTGTGCCTCTGTCTAACAGTGACACAGAAGTGATAGCCGGGGTAAACCTACGATCTCCCATCCACTCATCAAGATTCCTCTTGAAGAGAGTCAATGTGGGACTCTGCCTAACCTGGACTGGGATTTTATTCCAGAGTGAAGGGAGCCTCTGGGTTATGAATCTGTCCCTCCAGCATGTCCTATTTATTTCAGTGCTGAGGTTCAAGTCTCTCGAGCATGTAGCTCGATGGGATTTGGATTTTCTGGGGTGCAGCATGTCCATTAATTCCGGGTTGGACATGGCTTTATACGTCAGGCACAGATTGCCTCTGAGCAGGCAGTATGCCACTGAGTAGAGCTGGAGTTTCTTTAACCGGGCAGCATATGGCATCTGTTTGAGCCCTTTGATCCTCTTGGTGAGGTTCTTTTGGGGTCTTTCCAGTTGCTGCAGGTGTCTGGTAAGGTACATCCCAAAAGGGGCATTGTACTCAATTATGGGCCTGATGAGGGATGAGTAAAGAGGCATGATGACCTCCCCTGATCTAGATGTGAATACCTTCATGATTAGGTGGGCTATATAAAATGTTTTTCCAACCACTTTGGCCACTTGGTTGTCAAATGAGAGATTGATATCAACTTGGGTCCCCAGGTCCCTAATGACTTCTTCTGTACTTAATGGATTACAACCTATGTGGTAATTTGTGGGCACTTTGTTTTTGCCAAAGGGGGTGACTATACACTTTTTGGCGTTTAGCTTGAGGACATGGCTCTGGCACCAGTTGTCTGTTTCTAGGAGGCCCTTTTGGAGGATGCTTGTGTCGGCTGGAGAGTTGATTATGGCACCCAGTTTGCAGTCATCTGCGAACTTGGTCAGCCACAGTCCTTCTGTGTTGGCCTGTACTGCTGAGAAATATATACCAAACAAGAGAGGTCCCAGGACTGAGCCTTGTGGGACGCCACTTGTAACTGGTTTGGAGTCTGACATGGCTCCAGCAATTCTAACCACGTGGGTTCTGTCCTTGAGCCAGTTTGCAACCCATCTAGTGACATAGGGGTTTATATTTAAGCTGGTGAGCTTATCTATAATGCCCGAGTGGGGTATTGTATCGAAGGCTTTTGCGAGGTCCAGGTAGGCTGTGTGGACCACCTTCCCCGCGTCAATGGCCTTGGTGACTGTTTCAAAGAAATCGACCAGGTTTAAGAGGCAGGATCTGCCCTTAACAAAGCCAAACTGGGTAGGATCCAGTGTCTGTAGGTCCCCAATATCTTTATTTATGAGGTCCATGATGATCCTTTCCATAGCTTTGCAGACCAAGCTAGTCAGGCTTATGGGGCGATAGTTTCCAGGATCCATTGAGGCACCACCTTTGTGGAGAGGGACCACTGTTGCCATACGCCACTCTTTGGGTACATATCCTGTAGTAAGGCTAAGATTGAACAATAGTTTTATATTTGGGTTTAGCTCTTCTTGGAGTTCATGTAGGACGCAGCCCGGGACACCATCTGGTCCCATTGATGCTGTGTTTTTTGCTTTGGAGAGGGCGGCTCTTACCTGAGCATCTGAGATGTCAGGGGGGCAGCACTCTGTTGGGATAGATATTTGCCCTTTTGGTGGGGGGGGGAGACGTTTGCACTGAACTTGTCAGCTAGGATGTTGGCAATGTCTGTGGGCTCAGTGTATTTTTTGTCATTTTGGACTAATTCTTTGGCATGCAATATATCAAGTTGTTACTTGATTACTTTTCCCCGATAGAAACCGAACTGGTTGCTAAAGTAGAGACTACTCACCAAGACATCATACATGCTTTCAAGGGGGATGTCTTTGAATCTAAACTTCGTATTATGTTTCAACAAGTAGCCATGTATAGTGGAAGACTTGAGCAATTAAAGCATAAAAAACTTAGGAGAGACTATCAGGATTTCTCCACCGGACAGATTTTTGTATGGCCTAGATACAATAGTAGTCCTGAAACACAAAATTGTGAATCAGTTACTTCAAATCATGCACATGATGAACACTGTGAAAGTGTTGAGTCGACGAGTACTATAAACGTAGTGATGACGTCTACTAATACTGCCAGTAGCGACAACAACGGCGTAGCTGATGGAACTCCACCATGTAACCAGCTAGCCTTGAAAGCTCCGTTCACAATGGGTGCCAGACCGAAGACTGGTATGGATCTAACGCCTGATGCATCTCCTTTTTTGAAGTTACCTGTTCAGTACAAAACCAGGATGACGACACGCTCGGAGAGTCGAGGGAGAGGGAAACGGAAGTTTTCAGGCGAGACCTTGGAACTGAGGAGAAAGAACAGAAACTGAAACAATTGTTTTTTAATCTATCATCAAGACAGTTAACTGTTGATGAAGAAGTTCTCTTAAATAAGGGATTATCGTTCATTCCCTCCCAAGGAAGCAATCTATCTGAGTTATTGATTGATTTGCGCCTTTTTGCTAGGACACTATCTTTAAAGGTACTTTTCCATAATACTAATAGCTCAGAAAATAATGTACAGAGAAATTGTCATAGGAAGAGAAGTACATTTACTCCGCCACTATCCAGTACTATAGATTGTTTTGTACGTGCATGTGAAAGGGACTTATACACATATTTTGCTGAAACTAAACATAAGGGCATTTTTTATAATCTTAATGCTGCTCAAAGGGCTTCTTTAGATAATTTACGACATGATAGAAATCTAACCTTTAAACCAGCGGATAAGGGTGGTGGGGTTGTTATGATGGACACAACATTCTATGCTGAATCCATGAATAGACTATTACAAGATGACTCTGCTTATAGATGTATAGAAAGGAAAGATGTAACAGATATAGTGAGGATGGTACATGATTCTTTATATGACTTACTTATGTGTAGGCAGGTAGATAAAAGTTTATATGAATATCTATTAGTTGATTCTCCACTTATACCTGTGATAAAAGGCCTACCGAAAATGCATAAGGGAGTCTCCCCCCCCTTTACGTCCCATTGTATCAGGGGAACGATGGGTTACTGAGAAATTATCTGTTTATATTCAATCTATGCTAGGTCCTTTAGTCCATAACATACCTTCTATTTTGAAGGATACCTATAGTCTCTTGAATGAGTTGGATATTATTTCTGGCTCTTCTAAAGTTTCTGCTAAAACTTTTTTCATATCAATGGACGTTACTAATCTATTTACAAGTATTCCCAATGACTACGGGATTGAAGCCATTAGGGAGTTTCTTAATATGAATAATACATTAGATAGAGCACATCAGGTCTTAATATGCAGTCTACTTGATCTGGTCCTTAATAATAATGTGTTCCTATTTGGAGATAAACTGTATGCTCAGACATGGGGAGTAGCCATGGGCACTCCCTGTGCAAACGCTTATGCGAACCTGGTCATGTACCAATGGGAGAGTAGGTACGTATTTAACAATGTAAGGTTTGCTAATGTTACCCTTTACAGACATTTCGTGGATGACATTCTGATATTTTGGAATGGTGATGAAGACTCTCTGTTTGAGTTTGCATCCTATTTGGAATCCACTACGACGTTTCTGAAATTTACCGTGCAATATTCAACTGTTAAGGTTGATTTCTTAGATTTAACTATTAGGAAGGAATTGAATAATAACATTTCTACCACCATTTTCAGGAAAGCCTGTTGGAGAAATGCGATCCTCCACTATACCAGTATGCATCCACGTCATATATTTCATAACGTCGTTAGGGGACAATTTTTAAGAATGATGCGTATCTGTAGCATAACAACAGATAGAGATTTTCAGTTGGAAAGAACAGGGAATCTGTTCATAGATAGGGGCTATCCACTCTCATTAACACAGGGTTTAAAGTCTGGAATGATAGATACCCAATACAATGGAGGCCCTAAACAATGGACTAATACCCAAGGCCAAGGCCATCGAACCAGACAAAATGGGACTAGGCCTTCTTTTATAGTTAGATACACAAATGACAGCCATCATATTAAGGATATCATAATTAACAACTGGAAAATTTTGCTACTAGATTCACTTATTACTCAAATAGTGGGTAATATGCCCACTTTTAAGTACAGAAATAGTAAGAATCTTAAAAGATTATTATGCAATGAGAGAATGAGCGATCAAGATATAGACATTAGACAGTTGTATAAGAATGGCACATACCCTTGTACAAGATGCAATATGTGTAAATTCATATCGAGAGATCAACAATTCAAAGTACCAGGAATAGGTTATGTTTTTGAACCTACTTTCTATGCAACATGTGAAACAAAAAATATTATTTATTTAGCTACATGTGAGCGATGTGAAGCATACTATATAGGTTTAACATCCAGAAGGCTCAAGGATCGTATTTACAACCACGTATATGACATCAGGAAAGGAGTTTTGACAAATGCCCTTGCCAAACATAACCATTTATTTTCTGAACATCATTTTAAGTTTAGAGTCTTACAGGTTATACATTCCAGCATGAGGGAAGGGGATAATATGGGATACCTTGAGTTCATAGAACTAAACTGGATACTAAGAATGAAAGCACACATTGAACCTGGCTTGAATTTAGCACTTAAGTATTAAGCCAGCTTTACTTAGACGCAGATAGTGACATATACATTTTTGAGGATTTATAGAGATCCAATGCCACTATTTATATATATCTTTGACTATAGGTTTTTAATGTGACTTAAACACTAAAAGTGTTTAAATATTATATTTTTATATGTTATATGCACTTTTGTGTTTTTGTGTTTTTCATGCCTGTTACCAATTATTAATAGGACGTAATATGATATGTATATATATATTATTTTGTTCCATATCGGTGATTTTGATTTCAGTTACATTAGTGGGACATAAATGAGGTATTGTTGAGATGAGATGATATGTTTATATGTTTATATCTTTTTGTATTTTATTGGTGAAATCTAGTTTTGGTCACATTGATGGGAATTAGACGTTGTTTTGCTGAGATGTTAAATAACGTTCTATATATACTGTTTAATGTTTTAAACATCAGACTGAACTGTTTTTCCTATATTAGTTAATGTTCTATGATATTTGTTTAAACAAGTGACTATGTATATTATATTTTCCATGGTCATTTTCTTTCTTTTTATTTATTAGCAATAGAGGCTTTGATATCATGTATTTATATTTATTTGTTCTTAATAGATTTTTTGATTAATCACCCTATATTTGCTTAGGCTTTTAGATACATTTTATATATTTAGGTGTACATACATATATTGTGAATATTCTTATTAGAACTATGTTGTGGTTCTATGTTAAGAACCAAACTGGTTTCTATAATAATGTCGGTTATATTTTACTAACGCCATTATTAACGCAATAGGATACTAAGCGTTGTATGCCCACATGTACGTCTGTTTATTTATAGTTTTACTAGGTTGGTTAGTGATATCATTTTATATTTGTTGAATTTTTATCTGCATTCATTAGTGCCTTATCAGTGTTTCGACACTTGTTGTTTATTAATTGAATTTATGGCTTATGTTGTGACATGATGTTTTTGTTTTATTGTTTTATACTTTATGCTCAATACTCGGGCATATCAAATGAGAAGAGTTAGTTGTAAATGGCTTACGAATAATTAGGGTTGTTAAATTAATTATACACTTAGACAAGATGATTAATTGGCAATGAATTGATTAATTGAAATAATCTTTGTATAAATACATGCTCATTTTAGTTATTTGTTAAACCTGAGGAAGCGCACTAGTTTGGTGCGTGAAAGCGCTTGTTCTTTTATCTACAATAAATGCTTCATCTTTATCGTGGTGGTTCCTTCATATCTTGTTATTACTAATTTTGAGCATATCTGGGAATTCCCACCCAGGTTCCTAACATAACTAAAGAAAGCCTTGTGATTATCCTTAGTGTCCTGTGCAATTTTTCTCTCGAAGCTGGCCTTAGACGATTTTATGAGTGCCCATAGCTTTTTGTTAATACTGATCAGAGATGCCTTCCCTTTTTGGGATTTTGCTCTATCATGTAGTAAGTAAGCCCAGATGTAGAGAACAGTCCAACGAATCCACCACAGCTCGGACACCAGGAAAATTTTTTATTTATATTAAGACACTGAATAAATACTCCAACGAAAAAAGAACTCCAAACAGTAAACTGTTATTCTGGTAAACTGTAAATCTGGTTAAGCGCTTTCATCTGCAACATAACAGACTTCCTCAGAACCAGGCTTTCAAATAAAATAAACCTATTTAAAAACATTTTGGCGCCAAGTTTTTTGCTAATACTGATCAGAGATGCCTTCCCTTTTTGGGATTTTGCTCTATCATGTAGTAGCTTACTCCTTCTATTGTATAGTTTGTTTATGGCTGGGGTCCACCAGACAGGACGTCTGCCTTTGGAGGATTGGGTCTTGGTTTTATTTGGGATTGCTTGATCCATGCATTCCTGAAGGTGTTCATAGAATGCGTTTATAAAGGATTCTGCGGTCTGGGACGTATTTTCCACAGGCCCGGGGGCTTTGAAGGATTTTGCCTCGGTTTTGAGGCGTGTGAAATTTGCTTTAGAGAAGTTTTTCACTGTGGTTTTTTGGGCAGGGGGTGGGGTCGGGATGTGAATATCCAGTGAGATTAGTTTATGGTCTGATCTTACCAGTGAAGGAAACACTTCTGGTCAGGAGCATAGTGTCCCCATGTTGGTGATGATCAGGTCCAGTATGTTTTCCCCTCTTGTGGGAGTGGTAACAAGTTGTTCCATAGCATTTGAATTTATAAATTCTAGGAACCTTTGGGCTAGGGTGTTGGAGCTAGAGTAATGCTCCCAGTCTATGTTTGGGTAGTTGAAGTCACCCAATATAATGGTGTTTGGAGAGACCTTCATATTTTCCAGTATTCTCAGGAAGGCCGAGTGGGGTTCCTGTGTTTGGGAGGGTGGTCTGTAGCAGGCTATAAGCTGGAAGGCAGTTTTACCCACAGTTAGTTGCACATGGATAGTCTCTGATGCTTTGTGCTGTGCCACCAACCTGGAGGTGTGGGTATCTTTGATGAATATTGATACTCCCCCTCCTTTTGTGGTTCGGTCCAAGTTTTGGGGCCGAAAAGCATGGTATGAGGTATAATCTGGTAGTGCTGGGGTGCTCTCGGGAGCCTTGAACCAGGTTTCTGTTACTGCACAGATATCGATGTTCTCCATGCTAAGGAGAGTTTCGAGTGCGTGCATCTTGAGGTTTAGACTTTTGGCGTTGAGTAGCATTACTCTTAGTTTCTTATCCCTTGTGATACCTATGGAGGTGGGTTTGTCTTTTGAGCCTTGCCTAAAAAAGGCACTATGGGGGTAGCAAGAGCCTTTGCCAATATCCAAAAGCCCAGGGGTGACAGGTACAAGCCGTCCCTAGAGAAGCATCGTGGCTTGTCGAGCATGTCATCCCAGGCTGACAGGCATTGGATCCCCTTTGAATGACACCAACACTTAAGCCAATTGTTGAAATTGATCATCTTGTCTTCATATTGTGGCATCATTCTTGGTGAGGGTAAGATGCTACTCAAGGTCAGGGTCATACCGGCCTGGGCTACATGCTCAGAGAGCTCCTCTATGTCTCTTTTCATGTAGTCCAGGGAGGTACGTCTCAGGTCATTCACACCAGCATGGACAATGACTGAGTCATATTTGTACTTACCTTGGAGTGACCTGAGTGCTTGTGTTATGTGGCGGATCCTAGCACCCGACAGGCAGCTCACCGTGACCTTCTCCTTGTTCAGCCTGGTGAGCGGACGCCAGTGTGCCTGACGATAGAGTCACCTATTACAAGTGTATCAGGTGTGTTGTTTAGCCTTAAGGGCTGTGACTGTTCAGCACACTGGCTTTGTGAGCTATGTGTTGCACATGTTTTGTTTTGGGGTAGCGGTTGCTTGGGTGTCTGCTTTGGAGGTCTCTGCTGCTTAGGCAGATTTTTATTTAGAGCCTCCGAGTATGTTTTTGTGTGTTTATGTGTTTGGTTTGTTGTTGTGGTAGGTCTATGTGAGACTGGAATTGTAGTGAGTGTGGTTTCCTTCTCCTCCTGACTGGTTACGCCAGTACTGAGTTGAGAGAGCTTAGCCTCCAGTTTGGCTATATGGTTGCATCTCTCACATGTGTTGGAATTTGTTGGGAGGAGGAGAGGGTTGTCTGTGTACATGAGGCAGTTGTAACATTGCCTCAAGATTCCCAGATTCACCAGCTGGACCAGAGAGGAGATTGACAACTGACCTTTGGACATGCTAGAATAGTATTGGGAATTCCTTTATAATTGAAAAAAGGGCCAATGGGGAACAAGGTACTCAAGGGGAGTTTGTGAGGGTGTAGTGCTTTTAATTTTTTAGAGCTGACTTATATAATTGCTTTAGTGAGCAAGTGCCAGGTAACTTAAATGCAATGTGTTACAGGTAACTTAAATGCAAAAACGACAAACAGTAACTTTCTTTCAAGTGAAACAAGGAAATAAGTACAGTAAGCAATGCAGATATCACTAGGGATCCACAGAAGTGCTAAAAGGCCGCGTTTTAGGTGGAATTAGCATTTCAGGGAAATAAACAAACAACAAGCGTACAAACAAAGCTAGATTCAGCAGGCCTGGATCTAGTCTATGCTACAGCAAACAAGGTGTACCAATTTCAGTAAGAAACAGTTAGAATATGCAGGCACTATAAGCCTTTAACCAGAAATTCCCTGCTCAGAAGGGCAGAGTCCATCCTCTCCTCCCACATGAGTGCAGACCGCAATCCTTCTTAATGTAAAATAACTGGCCTGAAGCCCAAGTACATCAGATGTACATGGTATAAGTGCCATTTCCATCCTCCAGTCAAGACCCATATAACCACCATTAAGGCATGTCACAGTCAGGTTCCTATTACGTTATCAAAAGATAATGTAATCAAACCATCAAAACTTCGAAATGGCTGCATTTCGAAGATCGCATTGTGGGATCGCAGTACAGTGAGGATTGGAATATTTGCCCTTTCCTCACTATAGTGCGATCTCGGAGTTGGAATTTATATTTAGTGGGGGGGGGCACAGCCCCCCACAATACAAACTTCGAAATGCTGCCATTTCAAAGTTTTGATGGTTCGATTACATTGTTTTTCAATAACATAATATGAACCCGTCACAGTCTGATACAGAAATATGAATATAGTACAGTTTAATACTCTAGGAAATACTGTAAAATGACAAACTGTCTTTACTATTTTACTGCATTTTGGAAAATATTCCCCAGGCCAAAACTTATGTCATTCTTTTTCTGTAGGAGTATGAAAGCAGTTATATCTACATAAAAACCTGTTGCTTTATATAAACATATTTCCTAATTAATGTAATGCACATGTAATGCTTTGTATTTGTACAAAAAGCATAGATTCACCAATAATCCATAAGGTATCCAACAAATCTGGATAATAGGGTCTACATTTCTGAGTTCACCATATTGAGATATTACCCTTGACCTTAGCTATATAAATTATTTACTCTAACGTTTCACCAACAGTTCCTTTCCTTCTATTTGACAGACACAGTAATACTTATCTTCAGATGTTCATTGCTCAATATCTACTAAATGCATGCATATCTTTATATCTTAATAATTTCCATTATTTAATATGGATGTAATCTAATTAGCAAACCTATGTGTAATTGTTAATGTAGATCACTTAACGTTTGTTCATGTCTGTTAGTGAAGGTCTGTTTAAAAGTGTTTGTAATATGTTAGACCCTTTTTCCACCAAGACACTGCTGAAAAGGAGCTTTTGACTAAACCCAGTTGGACAAACCTGGCAAACAAAACAAAACAAAATTAATAAAATAAAATAAAATAAAATAAATGAAAGGATAAATTATGGAACAAATCTGGTATTGCACTATAGTACAAACTGCAGTAGTCATTTTAATTGGAATGGAGCTCAGCAGGGCTAGGTATCTTATTCAATGATGCAATTTTATTACTTAGATGAGCTGGTTTGTCAGACACTTTTCAGCCATGATTCAAGCACTGGGCAAATACTGACAATAAGTAACTATCTCCATTAAGTTTTCATAAATATCTATGAACACATATTTGTAAGATCCAGCTACTAGCACTATTTTAACAAACCTGTCAAAGAACAGCACAGTAGGAACAAGTTTAAATCTGAAATTTAGTGTCATGTCTTAATGGCTGCCATTGGAGCCGGTACTCCACAGTGCTGGACACCATGGAAATCCATACTAGTAGGAGAGGTGCAGACAGTGCCTGACATACCACTAACCATTCTACCCCCGGCAGATGAGGGCTGCTTCTGTGGGGGCAGGAAAATTGTCAGGGACCTTGCCAAAGCATGTCACCCATGAGTATAATCAAGCGGGACACACGGTATGCCCATTCATGTGCATACTAAGGTACATGTACCTTTAACCATTTGAGTTTTAGGGACCTTTCAGTGACCTGCTTGAAACATTTTAGGGATATTACAGGGGTCATCCTTCTGAATCCTGAAACAGTTCTCCAACATTATGCAGCAGCATCTGAGTGAAGAGGAGAAAACTAGTACCCAGCAGGCATTTTATCACACCACCTCATTCCCTGTGCTTCTCTGAGCTGTATACTACACACGTAGCCATCAGAGTCCCACCTGGTCCTGAGGGACTCTGTAAGCTGTACAATACACACATGTAGCCATCAGGGTCCCACCTGGTTCTTAGGGACTGTGTGAGCTGTACACTACACACATGTAGCCATCAGGGTCCCACCTAGTCCTGAGGGACTCTAGTACATAAACAGGAAGGGATTTTACTCCAACGGCCAGGTCATTTTCAATAACCTGGGCATTATTTATAGTGTGTACATATGCCACTCAGGAGTTTTCATGATCTCACATTAGGTATATATCCAACCTATACCAAAGAATCCCACAGGATCATCAATGAAAGGCTGGATAAACAGGCCTATAAACATTGCTACCATACAAGCAGAGAGCATGCCACATACAAAATATTTTTGCTGTCTGCTGCAAGTAACACTCATTATGCCCTAGAGACCTGGATGATGATCCCCAATCTACAACCCCCAGACCACGCGGAACAAGTCAAAATGCATAATACAGTCAAGTAGGTTTTTGGTATACTCACAGGATGCTTCCATTGTTTTAATACATAAGGTACAGAAGTCTTCAGCAAGGTTTTTGTTGAGTGTACAATGTGTACAGTGTTGTGCAATATGGCATTTCACAAACAGTTGGAGAGGCAGGTCAACATCTTGACAGGAGTTTCTATAATTGTAGCATCAGCAGCAGAAGGACAGGGTTGAGAGTTATGATAGTACCACAGCTGAAGCAGTGGTGGGTACAATACACTGCAGCACTGAGAAAGAGATAGTGTCTGGTATACAACTATGGGCTATGAGACAGACAGCACTGAATAAAATGATACATGCATTATCAAACCCAGGTAATGCAAGGCAGTGAATGGACTGGTCATGCAGTACATTAACCATCACCATATTATGATATTATAATACACATTATGGGTAGGCATTCCACAGACATCATCACTTGTTCAAATGAATGTGTGTGGGAGGACACAATGATAAGGTGACTGCAACACTATGAATGGGAGTAGGATAATGGGAGGTAAACATGGTAGCCATGTATGCTGAGGCATTGCTGGGAGTCGGAGATCACATCATCCTGTAGTGGGGGGGTCAAGTTGCTATGACATGACTATTGGTGTTATCCACTGGGTTGGCTTTTTGTGTCAAGGCTTGATGAGATCCATGGCAGGGAAGGGGTAGAACTGCAGAACATTGAGCATTCACCCTGATGTGCTGCACTTTGTTTAGATCCTGATAAGCATCATTGCTCAAACATGGTCTTCACTATGAGTAGGAGTGGTAGGCTGTGTATCCCCAGGTGACAGGGAAGGGGTGGAATTAAATTAATGTGCATATGCAGCCTGATGTCAGAGGAGTGCAGTTGCTCATGACCTTTATGACACCCATGCATGGGGGTGGAAAACTGTGTGTCCATAGGCAAAAGTGATGTTGTCTCACCTGTGATCTTTATAGGCTAAGTTCAGACAGTCTGTGGCCAGCTTACCCATATTGGAACTATCCTACAGCCATGGAAGGCATGGCTTCTGAAGGCAGACCAAATGGTGGCTTCAATTTGTCTCTTGGAAACATCTATGGAGGCAAAGGCAACATTTGCTACAGCTGACCTCAGCATCATTGTCAGCTCTCTTTCCCCATACTCCATGCCACTGTGGACTTGATGCATGTCATTCCAAAATCTATGGAGCACACTAACCATCTCCAGCATTCTTTGGGTAGCAGTTGATTGTACTTGGATTGGGCAGGCCTGCAGATTGGCCTTTGTCAGTCCTTCCCTCCAAATGCAGTGAAGTGTGCTATATTTGGCTATGATAAGTATTTTTAATTTTATGCTTTTCTTACTTACAAATGGGTTGTTGGTGGCAACCTATGAACCACATCTAAGCCACCACCATGTATGAGGGGGTTGCTCATCCTAGCAGGTGACTGAGAAGTTCCTTAGCCTAATTGAGGTGCTTTAATATTGATGGCCTGGTGGTGGATTTTTATGTCACAATTTACCATACCTTTTCCTTTGCATCAGTAATCCTTCATTGAATCTGTTCCAGAGACCTATTAGCCACAGCATTCACATCATCAGTCCTTGTCATATCTAGTATTGTTGCTGCTTGTCTGTGGCACCTTTGCCCCGGTGGTACATACCATGCTTCTAGAAGGTCAGCAGTAACATTTTTCTCCTGGGTAGTGAACAATTGCAGGAATTTTCATCAGCTTATCACATGCTGGTACATGTATGCCTGTAGGTAAAACATGTCAGTCAATTGGAGTATACGGTATTCTGTGGGAAAACCATACTTACAGCAATAGGCTTTCCCAGTACTACATGCACCTTTTTATCAGCTACAAGTAATGTTCTGCACAGACTTTTCCTCCTGTTACATGTTGTAGCAATGCCTCTACACATGTCCCTGGAACTCCAAGCCCCCTGTGGTATATCTTTTACAAGGTTTTCACTGTACATGGTTTTCCCTCAGCAAAGTCACAGGCAGGCATTATAAGGCCATGCTAGTATCCTGGGTTCCCACTTATACCTACAGCTCAAAGTCTACTTTGGTGTGACTGACATCCATTTCAGGCTTTGTTGTTCTTCCTCTGGTACTTTATGAAACAGGTCTCACTGATTAACTCTATAAATTCTTCCTTTACTCTGTAAATCTGCAAGTATACTAAATCTTTATGGAAATACCTTCATTTCACAGTTGTACAGTAATGAACAGTGTTTCATAAAATGGTGTTGATGCTTTATATCATGAAAACAAAAGCACTTTGCACGTCAGTTATGGTAATAAGGCTACTTAATGCCACTTTTTATAGGGTATTGTTCTAGCCAGATATTTTAGCGGCATTTAGTTCATGTCATGGTGACCAGTATATACCTGCATACAGCATATGTATATCTGTAGTATTATGGTGCACGACATTGTCCATTCTTAGCATCCATGCACATGGGGATAACATTTTACTTTTTAGCAGACCTGAGTAAGTAACCACATCTACTTAAGGTGCTGTGAAATGAGGGTCTCTAGCAAGGTGAGTCAGAGACAGAGCAAGATTTTCTTATCTTTCCTGCATGGAGGCTTCCAAGAGCACCTGCTTGGACAGTATGATGGGCCCTTTTGGAAGGTTGGTGCCTGGCTTGAGCTTGGCATGGTAGTGAGTGATGCCACTGATATCACCCATTCTGGTCAGCAGTGCCACCATCACTATAGTGACCTGAGGTGGTGTCACCCAGACCTGCTTTAACAATTTGGAGGTTCACATTATGGACAAATAGCCTGACAAATTCTGTAAGCATACTGATTTTTTTCTAATCAGTACTATTGTCTTTTGTTATCTTACTTGTTTTACTTGCATACATAGGAGTGCATACTTTCTATTTCAGCCATGGAGGAGCATATGCTTAATATGATTGGCTGTTGCATAAGATGGAACAACTATCATAGCAGTGGAGTGTATATAATATCTGTTGCAGTGTAATGTGCAACTGTGATTATGCTCCACCATATGTACATAATAATTTTCCCCACTGTGTCACCCTTTTGCAGGTCCAGATGTAAAGGAGGGGGAGGTAAGGCCACACTCATCTGTTGCAGATGAAGCCTCTAGCACTTGATTACCAGTGGCCACAGTGACTACCTCTCATCAGAAAGATGATGGCTTCATTGCTGGAGGTGATCTGGAGGATTCATTGGTGCCCTCTATGTCCTCTTGTCAAGAAGGGGGGGGGGGGTACAGGCTAAAAGATCCTCTCCTCTATGTCATCCAAAGGGGAATGCCCTAGTCTCCTGGCATTAGTTTTGAAAAATGGTGAGTTCTGAAGTGTGGTAGCAACTGGATGCCTACCTTAGCCATGTTGAATGCATTCTGGCATGCCCCGTGGAGTTGCATGACCATTGGGCACAGCCTATCAGGCCAAATAAGTCCCCAAAACTAGAGTCAGAGTGAAGGTGCCATGGTAAAAATAAAAGTCTCAAAATACAAGAACAAAACCACTGACAACCAACGTAAAACTCGAAGCAATTTAATTATCAAAAAGAGCAAAACTTTCAGGTATCAAGTACCCTTCAGGTCACCAGGAAAACAACCAGTCCTTAATATCAGCTTGTTTGCATTGTTAGATGACCTGACGTCTATCCATACCATCTTGTCCTCGCCCTGTTTTTGTCCCATCCTTATGTGTCATTCCTATTTCCTTGCTCATTATTCAACCCTCCTCATCACCATTTATCCAGTCTCAGTGTGCTTGCATTCATCTTTTGTCCTCCCAGTCTTTTATGTGCCTAAAGCCTCTGCCTATCTGTCAGATTCTGTGCTTTATGTTTGTTTTCTTCTGCTACCTGCCCTTCTTTTGCATCTCATTTTTAGCCTTCTCTCACTATCCTCCCCATCTACCTTTATTTTCTGTAAATGTGATAAGGGGCTCTTTCTCTGAAAAATAAACCCTCGTTCTTCTCACCTTTTGTATGTCACAGCTCCCCTCATGTTTTCCTAGGCTTAGTAACTTTCCCTTTCTTAGTTTCCTATATTTCCCATTTCCTCCCCATTTAGAAGATGAAGAGTGTTGACACTTTGCTGTGTGGCTTCACAGTGGTCTACCTGATGGTCACTATGCTGCTTTTCAGCTGCACATATCAGTGTGGATTCACTTAGCCATGCTAGTCTGCATTTTTGCGACTTCTGTCACATTGGTTACACACCTTTCTGTAGCACATGCAACAAATCTCCACTTCTCTTGCCCTTTGTTTCATCTGCCAGTACTGTTCAATGCGTAATGCATGTCTGATTAGCTGTGTGGCTCATTGCACAGTGACCATCTTGAAAATTATCTAGAAATACCAGCTATATATTAAACACGTTTTAATGATCAGCAGTTTATAATATTACGTTTCTATATGATGTCATATTTTTCTGATGAAATAACCACTTGATGTATATGACGTTCAGCCCTTTCATGCTCTATATATACACTTTGTTCATAAGTTCATAGGTATTTACTAGGCTATTGATCTGTGAGGATCTTAAGATGCCCAGTCTTACATTCCTAAATATTTTGTATACAAATAACACATAGACAGACAGAACAAGGATATGTCAGAAAGTTTACACGTGGAAGGATAAAGGCACTATACCAGGAGTGAATCTGGAGATACCCATCAAATTGTCCATATTATGTTTGACTAGAGTAAGAGAGGTACTTTGCTTTATGTGGAATGGAAGATGGCTTCATAGAAGTGGCATTATCTGTAATACATACCTCCCTCCAACATTTTCTGTTATGTTGCAGAATAGACTGAGATCACTTGAGTAGGTGTTTAAGCAATTCTACCATTTTAAACAAACTTTCCCTATGATCAAAATCTTACCACAACAAGCAACTGATAAGAAAACTCTTCCGACTGTCCTATGAAAATGAAATGAAATGAAAAGTTTAAAGGAACAATGAGGGTAGGTGGATTGATGGGTGATACGGTATCATACTGGGAAGGTACACATCTAGTGTAAATTTTTGGGGCAAAAGAGCATATTTCTGGACTTCAGTGAATAACAGCCATAACATGCTGTTCTTATCGTAAGTTTAAGCAAGCTTCCACATGCTGTCATTTATCAGTGCCAAAGGGTAATCCAGCTCTGGAGGAAAAGTTAAACATGTCCTCTACTGTTCCTTTACTTTTCATAACATGTTACAGATTTTCCTGGCTTCTGAATAAAATAGCTTTCTTATATTGTTTCATTTAATTAATTTTAGATGTCTGAATATTGACAAAATAGACTCTTTTAACAGAGGCTAAAAATCATGCTGCTACTTCATATCTGACCATCTATAGTTGTGTGTGTGTGTGTGTGTGTGTGTGTGTGTGTGTGTGTGTGTGTGTGTGTGTATATACACATGGGGGGGGGTCAAATTCCCCATATATGCTGCATGAGCTTCAGGCACTCCTTTTCTTTAATAATAACATCTTTCAAGGTCACATACTTTTGGGGGAATTTGTGAATTTTGATGGAATGATCTTTTGGCCAAAATGACACTGAAGTAAATGCACATTTACCAGTTACTTATAGAGCCCCCCTTTCTCTTTGTACATTTTGTGATTTAGGGGAGCCTGCTATTGGTACACCATATACTCTATCAGACAGTTGTTATAGTCTCAGCAGATTACTTGGCCAGGGCATATTATAGGCTTAATTATAAATGCAGAAACACAAATTAAAAGTTAAATATGTTCCTTACACAGTCTATCCCATGTTTATCTTCACTGCATTATTATTATTATTATTATTATTATCTGAATCATTCCGTTGCGATTCCTTGTATACAACTTCTTTCCTGATGCTATAGGCAGATAAGACCCTCACATCTTTGAAGACAAAATTAACTGTTTGCCAGGCTTCTGCTTTTTGTTCTCATTTCATCATTGTAAATAGACAGAACATGGCCCTGCTAATAAAAACTTCCTGCAGACCCCTTCCCCCAAACTATATGCACAAGATTCGCACAAACTATGAATTCCTTGTTTGATACTATATGGTATGCACTTAATATTCTGGTAATATATGTTGAAATGATACAGCAATACTGATTCCAAGAATCTTTTTTCTGCTTAAGCAATATCTTACAGTCCCATACAACCACATTTTCTGAGCTGGCCTCTAAAAGCATTGCAGTTCTTTCAGTAATCTGTAGCTTTATAATAAAGCATTGAATTATTTTTTCAGAATGTGTGCCTAGATCCTTTAGTTTCATTTGAACTTTCTTTTTCTCTGCTGCAGAAGCAGAAGCTTTTCATTTGTATTGTGATCATGAAAGCAGTACTTAGTATTTTATGGCATCCCATTCTGGAATGTTTCCTCTCTGAATAACTGTAGTCTGAATAAAAGCCAAGCTTCAGTATTCGGCCAAGGCAATGAAATGCATGCTGAAAACAAGACATGAATGATAAACTATGGGCTTATTTCAGTAATGAGACATGTAGAGAAATTTAGGCTGCTGCAGGTCTGACATATTATATGACCAGCAGAGCTACTAGCATGTTCATGCACTATTTCTAAAAAGAAGAGGAACAAAAAGAGAGTTCATAGGTTCATAGGTTCATAGGTTCATACTAGGCTATCTGCCAGAGGGCATTTACAAGCCTAGCCCATAGTTTTGTGTAAGTGGCTCACTTACATCCATTGCCCTTCTGATTAATGCTCTCACAAATGGTATCATACAAATTGTTTTTACTTTTCTCATAATAAAATACTAGCAGTTATATTTAATCCTATTACATAAAAATGTATACTACTAATTCAACAAGGCACATAAGGTGATATACTATATTTTACTAATACAGAATATGTTAGATAAAACACCTTTATAAAAGAATATATCCATTTTTTGGTGTTTAAGAAACCAGCTAATGACTTTTGTCTAGACAACTATTGTGAAGGTGAGAATGATGAAGTCAAATAAAATGTGAGAGAAATGTGCATGGAAGGTGGACACGTGGGAAGACATTTATGAGGAGGGATAATACTGCATGCTGGAGCAGTTAAGTGGGAGACATTGATTTTTGAAGAACATGAAAAATGAACAAATACTTTGATTCCTAAGGCATTGTTATATGAAACTTTGTATGTTTTGGAGCTCAGGATGAATGCCACATAGACTCCTCCATCACAAACTCAGCAGGACCAAATACATGATGAGATTAAAGGCCTGATGTCCCACAAGGATGTTTGTATTGCCTGTTTTTTTTTCATGGAGTTTTCTAGCTTTCACCTTCCTCAGCATACTATGGATTATGAAAGGACACAGCAGTTAGCCATTTGTAACTGTCATGCAGTGGCTGAATGGCAGACATAGAAGAAGTCAAGGGGAGCTCAGTATGGGGAGACAAATACAGCTGACGCACCCGACTTTACTCTGCTGACAGAAGGTATAGTCTGATAGGTGCAGAAGTTTGACCTAAGCATAATAAGCCTTCATCTCTGAATGTTCAGAAAAGGAGCAGGTGGCCTATAATTGCACCATAGACACCTCCAATGTGTCTCTGAATTTTGCCTGCTTCTGAATAACAATACATGGGAATGATACTGTGCTGTCAGAATAACCCAGCACACTGACAACTCAATGCTGCTTTAATCAGTCTCTGCTCTGCCACCTGTACAGTCAATGTTTCAACATGGATTTAACACCATCGAGCCTTATGAGTTTGTGTATAAATGTCATCAAAACACAGTGCATGCTATTTTGGGACCTTACCAGCTTCTTCAACTGCTCTTGAGATTTATTGCTTCCACAGATCACTTATCCACAGATGTCTGTAAAGCTTCCTGGGGCCACATTAGCAATGAGCTCAACTGTGACCTCCACACCAAGATTATCATTACAAAAAACAGTCAGAGATTTTGCTTATTATGTAGTGCCTGGGCCTTTATGACCAGTTGTACCACCATGATACCTTAAGAAAGCTTACATGATTAAAATTATTACCCATAAGAACACCCCCTAATTATATCTTGCAGGATATTATACTATTATACTGCAGTAACTGCTCAGCATTATCCTTAATACTACTATGGTTTAACACGTCCAAACCCAGTTCCCTCCAAAGTTGCCTTATGAATTTAAAGCAAGCAGTCTACCAATGGGAATGGAAACTCAGCCTATGCTGCCTACATAAGCAAACAACATAATAAGTTAATTCATAGCATACATGAACGTGCCTTCACACAAGGGCGATCAGTCATCAAGTCGTCACATTGCCAGTAAGTGACCTAGTGAGCAGCAAAAAGTCTCCCTTTACTTTTCTAATCTGTAAATCTGTCTTTTTGTTGAACTTCCATCCCAACATCTCAGCTCTTTCCACAACTCCCTCGCTCACATGTACATTTTCTAATTCATTATCCTGGCCTTGCTCTTATATTTATTGCTTTGTATCTTTTCACTTTCATCAACTGTACTAGTGCCTTTGTTAGAGACCTTTGTATTTCCTGTGTCCTACTTTCATCAACTGTACGGGTGCCTTTGTTAAAGACCTTCGTATTTCCTAAGGCCTACTCTCCCTCACCCTCTTTTCACACCCCTCCCTCTTGCTACCTAGCCTCTCCCTCCTCCTCTTATGCTCCTCCACAGACATAGTGAATATTAAATTAGTTACACCATGGTTCTTCTGTCTTTTAGTACATCAGATCTGAAGAAGCAACCAACTACACCACACCTAGGACAATTATGTGTCACTGGAACATATGCTGCATATTTCTATTCCACTGTCACTGAATAATCCTTGAAAGTTTCTATTTTGTTTGCACTGAGTTATATCACAAATTCATGCTGGGGGATATGGAATATCACCAGAGCAGGGATTAATACTACCAATGATTGGGGAAGGAGGTATAGACTAAAAACAGATGGTCTCCTGTTGGTATGAGACTGCTAATAACAAGTCAGACTTGTGATGCATGTTTACCAAGGTTCAATGGCAACAAAAAACAAAATGCTGAGGTGTATCCTTATGGGGTAGAATAACAAAGAATGAGGTAGTTTTTTTTCTCTACCAAGCTCGGAGCAGTGCATCTCTTAAAAAAACTGTGTACATTAGGCTGTTGAAAAGTGTCTAGAGGAAGGCCACCAGAAATGTGCATGAGATGGATGGGAAAGTATATGACCGGAGACTAGAAGAATTGCAACTTTTCTCGCTAGACAGCAAAAGATTCAGGAAGGACATTACAGGGATGCACACATTCGTGTTAAGGAGATGTAAAGGAGTCATTCTGGACAGGGAGGACAATGTGGGAGCACTGGCACACAGTAGATTGTGGAGAGAACTATTCTCTGGGGCTCCAAATGTACTTTTTCAAAGAAGGGGTTGTAAACCCTTATAGTTTAATATAAGAATGGGTAGTGGCAAAGAAATGCATAGAAGTGTTCAAGAGAGAATGAGATTGTTAGGGGGGAAGGCAGGGATACAGGGGAGCTAGAATGATAAATGCAGTTAAAGGACAGACTAAAGACCTATTTTTCTCCTTCTACTATTTAGCAACTGTAATGCAATGTGCATCATTAGCAGGGTTATTTATCCACTATAGATAATATAATACATGATATAATATATACCAGGCAATACCAAACAAAACCAAGATCCTGTCTTCCAAAAAAAGGAAGCCAATCTGGTTGTCTCCTGCCATTAACAAACTCTACAACAGAAGGAAAAAACTGTTGTAGGAAAGGGCAAAGTCCCAAGACTGGAAAAAATCCCTTGTAAGTCTCAGCAAAAAACTGAGATCCCTCATCAAATCCTCCAAAGCTAGTTATGAAAACAAAATTGCAATAGATGCTAAAGATAATGACAAGGCATTATTTAGTTATGTCAAGAATCTGCATAACAATACGCAGATGAGCTCTGAGCTAATGCACAATGGCACCACTTATACTGAACCAACAGATATTGTCAACATCTTGGTTGACAGGTTTAGTGCAAACTTTAACCCCCCACCCCCTAAAGAGCCCATCCTAATACCCGAGGAATGCCAAATCCCTAATATGCTCGGGTAGAATCTGCATTATCCAAAGCCAAAAATGCAGCTTGCATGGGACCTGATAATATACTTGGCTGCATTCTACATGAATTACAAAGGGAACTGGCACCACACGTGAGTGCCCTGTTCAACCCCAGCCTCACTTTAAGCTTTGTTCCCACTGAATGGCGCACCACTACAGTCATTCCATTCCACAAAGGGGGAGCAACTACTGACCCAGGAAACTATCACCCAATAAAACTGACGAGCCTGATCTGTAATGCCATGGAGAGCATCATTATGAACCTCATAAATAGGGCTATAGGGAACCTTCAAACCCTGGACCCCTCACAGTTTGGGTTTGTGAAGGGCAGATCATGTCTGCTCAACCTGATAGACTTCTTCAAATCTGTCACCTAGGCATTGATCCCTACATCATAAGATGGGTTGCCAACTGGCTCATGGACAGAACCCACATGGTGAAAATAGCGCCCTCCAAATCCAACTACCAGACAGTCACAAGTGGAGTCCCACAGGGATCTGTCCTGGGTCCTCTCCTGTTTGGTATCTACTTTTCTGAAGTTCAGGACAACACCAAAGGACTCTGGTTGACCAAATCTGCAGATGACTGCAAACTGGGAGCTATTATTGATTCTCAAGCTGAAGCTGACATCGTACATAAAGGCCTCACAGACACCAACAACTGGTGCCAGAACCATGGTCTTAAGCTCAATGCTAAAAAGTGCTTGTCATCCCCTTTGGGAAAAATGTGGCGCCCATGAACTATCACATTGACAGTAGCCTTCACAGCTCCCAAGGTGTGATAAGAGATCTAGGGACACAAGTAGATAGCAACCTGTCCTTCGACAACCATGTTGCCACTGTAGTTAGAAAGTCCTTCTATGTGGCACACCTTATTACTAAAGGTTTCTCATCCAGGAAGAAAGAAGTCATAATCCCTCTCTAGTCATCCCTCATTAGACCCATTATAGAGCACAATGCCCCATTTGACATGTACCTTACTAGACACCTGCAACAACTGGAGAGGCCACAAAAATTCCTCACAAAGAGGATCTTAGGACTCAAACACATGCCATATACAAACAGACTAAAAATACTCCAGCTATACTCCATCTCATATTGCCTACTTAGAGGCAATCTCTGCTTGGCATACAAAGCCATGTCTGACCCAGTGTTGCTAGACATGCTTCATCTGAAAAAGTCTCAATCCCTCTGCACCACATGCTCCAAAGGCCTCATCCTCATCACCACATTAAACAGAACCTGCTGAAGGGATAGGTTCGTAACCCAGAGAATTCCCATACTCTGGAATAAACTCCCCATTCATGTCAAGCAGAGCACTTCACTAATCTTGACCAAAAATCTCGATGAATGGATGGGTAACAGGAAATTTACCCCGGGGATCACTTCAACAGCCTTGCTCGATAGGGGCACAAGGATCTAACGTCCGGCAACAGGGCGACTGGGAATATTCTAGTACTTACCTATGAACCTATAATATAATATAATATAATATAATATAATATAATATAATATAATATAATATAATATAATATAATATAGTATATGGAAATGCCTGAGCAATGCATACATTATCCTCCCTTGATTTATTGTATGTTTTTATCTGCACTCTTTGTAAGTAATAAACCTAATTGTATTGGTTCGAATTTTGAAGGTACATTAACTTTTTAGAGGGGTGTCAGAGTGGTGTGGTGGGTTGTGTCTGCTTCCTCACAGTTCTTGGATGTGGTGCTTTCTGTGTGGAGTCTTCATGTCCTCCATATGTCCATTTGGTTTCTTTTACTGGGTATCTAAATTCCTACCACATCCTAAAGATGTGCTGTTAGTGAATTGATGTTCCTCATATTGCCTGTAGGTGTGTGTGCTTAGAATGAGTCAGTGAGTAAGCGTGTAAGTTTGTTCTGTGACTGGTTGTTGCCTTATTCAGGATTAGAGCCTGTGCCTCATGATTTTTGGGTTAAGCTCTATCTCCCATATCTCCCATGCCTCCTCATATCCTGAATAGATCAAGTAGAGATCAGAAAATAAATAAATTAATAAACTTTACATATATGTTTTAGGGTTGCCATTTTTTCAAATCTCCAGATTGGAATGCAGGGGGTGTGGTCAAACATATGAAAATACAATGGGCATGGTTAAATCTCTGCAGTAAATAACTGTTGAAGAAACAAATTAATTAAGCTGTGGGTCTGGACCATACTAAGACCCCCAGAAGCCATGTGGTTCTAGATGCTCCATGTGAATTTTAGAGATTTTTCTGTACTTTTAATCCAATGATGGACTGAACAAAAAAACATGGTTAAGGAAATAATTTTTTTCAAAAAAGAAATCACATGTTTCCACAGTTTAATGTTCAAAATAGCAATAGTTTCCAATTAAATGAAATGATGAACACTTATGGGATTACATGACTTATACCTGGGAAAATAGAGTGCTAATAGCAAAAAAATATCATATAGTGGCCAGGAAATTCACTTCAAACAGAACAAGTTAATGCAGAGTTATGCTATTTGCTATGTAGATCATAACAATCCAAAGGAAGAGTTGATAACAAACCAACCCAGTACCAGAAAGCACATTCTTGACAAGATGTAAACCTTTAATGAACAGCAAACAATAAGTCAAGTATATCAAAAGTGTGCAGAAAACACAAAAGGCATATACAAGTATATTAACAAATTATATTTATTTAAATCTATTGTATGAAAAAATACAGAAAAAGTGCACAAGGCAAACAAGTATATTAGAAGTATATGTAATAGGTTACACAGAAACTAAAAGAAACTAGAACATATAAAATATTCAAAACAGCCACGGTGGTGCAGCGGTAGCGTTGTTGTCTCACAGCAAGAGGTTCTCCCGTTTGATTCTCGGCTGGAGTGTGGGGAGTGCCTTCTGTGTGGAGTCTGCATGTCCTCCCTACGGCTTGGTGGGGGTTTGAAAGACATGCGTAAATGGGTGTGCCTTCATTGAAGGTTGGACGTCGAGCTGGCACTTCGGCGTTTGTGAAAATCTACTGCCAATCATTAGCGGACCGGAGTTCCGCTGTGGCGGACCCTAACCGGGAAAAGCCGAAAGACAAACAACAACATAAAATATTTAAAACACACTGCAGATTTATTGCAAGCTTTCTGGATATGAATTCACTTACAATATGAAGTCATGAAAATTATCTCTACACAGACATCAAGGAAGTAAAAAAAATGTCTAACATATTTTATCAAGAAAATTAAATTATGAAGGCATACCGACTCACCTGCAACAGTTTTAGTAGTAACAGGTACATTCAACATAATGGCTCACCATTCTTATACTAGAATGATGCTTGAGAACAAAATTACTCCTTCAGTTCTGGTGTAGCCCTTTCAATATTTAAACATTTAAATATATAACAGCGAATGGTCACATTACAAAAATATCTTGCAGTATCTTAAGGCTTGGAAGTATGCAGAATATTTTATTTTTCAGCTTAAAAGAGTATTTTGCATTTAACTTTAGGGCATGCAGATGTGATTGGTTTCATTTAATGCTAGAATAAAAGGGAATACATTCCATGCAGTAATTTATTGTCATCATCAGTTCTGCTTTTATTAAGTCCTTGCTCCGATGGTTTCTCACTTCACTTAATTTGTTTTGAGAAGAGAAAAGAAATGTTATGCAATTCAGTGTAGGTATTGACATGCAGTACTAATAGAATACAATACTATAGGGACACCCAGCTTTAGAAATAAAGTCCAAAAAATGAAGATGCAGCATGGGACATCTTGAAAGGATTAACTTCTGATGAAGTCTTTTGTTGACAAGATTGTTTGATTTGTAATAAAGTGTTTAACCATTCCCAGATATGCCTGGCTGTATCTTCAGGTTTTGGAATTCATTTTGCATTTCTGTGACTTGGCTGGAATTTCCATCTTTGAAAACCTTTTGCCACTTTTCCCTTGGTGATAACTTCTGTGTTGCTACACAAGTCCTTAAGAATGGACTTGATTACTGATTAGTCTTGAAAAAGACCATTGTCATCCATGTCCTGCAGGCTGACAGCAAGGTTAACGTTCAGTAAGTCACCAAATGTAAAAGGTTCATTCACAGCTAGTTTTGACAGCTTAAACAAGTACTTGTCACCAAAATTCAAACTTTTTTTGAATAACTTTATGGAAGTTTCCAGGAACGTGATAAAGTCTGTGTGAAATTTGGCAAATCTAGTACAATCTGATGACTTCATAGGTCTTATAATTTTTTTTGTTCCAAAGAAGGAGTCTTCAATTCTAGTTTGAAACTTGATTTTAGAGAGGTCATGACAGAGAAGGTTTCCATGCATACAGCAATATTTTCTCAAGTATGCTTATATGTTCATTAAAGTCCACCAGAACTACCTAAAGAAAAAGTAATACCAGGACAGGTTTCACAGTGCATCCTCTCTGTTCTCATTATCTGCTACTGTTTGCATGTGGTGTCTTCTGTTCTCCCTGGGAGAGGAAATAGGAGAGCAGTGCTGCTAACATGTTTTATGTTCTGACAATGGCTGGGAGACAAGATTATTATTACATTGTCAACACAGTTGATAAATCTCAAAAGATATTCAAATTCCATGTTACAGAACTCAGAAGAAGTCTTTTAAATTCTGAGTTTTTGTAGCAGAACCAGGAAATACATAAACAGTCTTGAAAGAAATATTGCCACATCATATGAGAACTGTGCTACAGCATTTTTAGCTAAACTGTGATTGATGTGGGCTCAGCAGTTGTATATAGCCCAGATTTACTGGCATTTCTTGCAACAGTTCACTCTTGCATTATCAACATCAACACCACATGCTGATACTGAGCTCCAGAGCGACCAATCCTTTTCCAAAATACATGAAATTTGCTGTCATGGCCTGACCAGATTCATATGGGTCCTCCTAAAAATCCAACTGCCCATTCACAACTCTCTCCTTCAAAATGTACCACACAGCAAGTGGAAATAATGTTATATTTCCTGTATTAGAAGCATTCTGTACTCTTGCAAGAGGCATTCAAGAGAGTGTGGTCCCAAAATATTTTTGACCATAACTTCAGCCTTTGATTTTCCCCACAAAAGTTTTTTTTTTCAATCTTTGAGTCAGCATATACTTGACTTTCCTGTTTTAATCCACAGTCCGACTGTTAAAGGTGATACTGTGTTTCACTGCATGAAATTCTTAAGTTGCTACAGCTGCATTAATCCTCAGCACTTGTCCATAAAAATTTGGATTTCTGGTACACTTTGTCAAGCGATGGCTAGTTTTAGCTTGCAGGATAGCACTCTTGTGTCATTCAGTTATCTTGTGTCTTGCTAATTCATTTCTCCACCATTGGTCACCATGATTTGTTGTCTGCAGTATCTGCACAATGCTTTCATTACATCATTGCATTGTTTTAACCAATCAAGTTCTGTCCTCCAGATGCTTGTCAGCTGCAGATTCTCTTGTCAGTGGTGCTGGTCTTTTCATTCTTAAAAGATATGACTGCTTACCTAATAAGAAAATAGGCAGCAATTATTAACTGTACATTTAGTATTAGTATTTCTTTTATATCATTTTTTGTTCAATGTTCTGCCAAACAGTCACATTAAGGAAATACATTTATTTCAGTTATGCTTTATACGCAAATATACAGAATATTTAAAAATATATATATGTATATTTAGCCCAGCTTTATGGAGAATAGAGGAATGAAGTTGGGCAGGAGACCCTTCCAAATAAATAGGTTTTCATGACACCAAGGCCAAAGATAAGTGAACATGGGTTTAATGATTTCAAGACATTGATGGTAGCAGTTATACGCATATGTGGGAAGGAGGGACCCTATGGGGGGTGCATAAGATACTTCCCTGTGGTGAAATGGGCACCCTTATTATCCTATCTCAGTTGTGGTTAGGCTATAACAAAAACTGCCATCCTTACAGGGATGTTTGTAAGGGCAAAAAGCATCTCCAGGTAAAAATCACTGTAACCTACTTACCTTTTGTCCTCCCTCCTGGAAAATGTGTATATAGAACTATCAGTATATTATCATCTCTAGATATCTATCTTCTTCCCACCTTCTCAATATCTCCCTTGATATTATATTATTATCTTGTTTGCTAAGTGTGCTATACAACAATGGGTTCAGCATTACATTAAAAAGCTCACCCATGACCCTATCAAAGGCTGGCATATGACATTGTCAAACTTCATAAAACTTGTTTAAAAATCTGGATTGTCCTCATTCCAATATATGTCACCTATATCCATTCCAAAATCATCCATCATACTCTTGCATCCTCACTTACAAAATGAGTCCTTACATTTAAACTGTTCATCACCACAACCAATGCATTTTTTTCCTCCATTACCCTTATCAGAAGTATATCCTACAACCTGCCAATATCTTCCTCCCATTTTAAGAGCCTACTTCTGTCATAACTAAATGTTTTGTAACAAACCTGTCTGCTTTTTTCTTTATAATTTCCTAAGAATTAATTGTTGTTTTATGGGGTGACATGCACCCCTTACATTCTATGAAGGGGAATATAAAATCTCCTCTACTCCACTTACCCCCCCCCCCAGCTCATAAATGCTCTGGAAAGAAAGTGTACTAAAAGAATCATTACAGATTATTTGACTACAACCTCCCCACCCCCTTATCTTCTCTGCATAGGATCCCTCTATCGGGTGTCACCAAGGCTCAGCAAGGACATCGTGGACTGACCATAGGTCTATACTCGGCTACAGGAGTCATTATAGTATACAGAATGTGCTAGCAGCATCTATGGAGTCTTTATCAGGTCCTACCAGTACTATCTTCTACCTGTCTCTCAATCCCATTTCTCTAAACTTAATACTACATATTAAAATAAATACATCTCTAATGGAGGGCCAGTTGACAACATTTTTTATTCTAACCCAATCCATTTCTAATGGAAGACCAATTGACAACAATTTTCATTCTAACCCAAAATAAAATAAAGTGCATAAGGACTGTCCGTTTTCAAATTATGTAACACTAATGACTCCCTGCTCCATTTAATATATGCAATAAAACGTATTAGATAATGGATGGATCACAATCACAATGCCTTTGTGGAGTACACACATTCTGCGAGAGGGTATTAATATACAAGGAGAGCCCTGTATAATGACAGGGTGAGACACACACACACACGCGCACACACGCACACACGCACACACGCACACACGCACACACACACACACACACACACACACACACACACACACACACACACACACACACACACACACACACACACACACAGACTGAGTGTAGGAGTTAGAGATAAACAGAGAGTGCGCATGTATGTATGTGCATGCTTGTGTGTGTGTGAATGTGTGTGTATGTGTGTGTGTGTGTGAGACAAAGAGACACATACATAAACATACACACAGAGACTGAGCGTGTGAGTCAGAGATAAACAAAGAGTGTGAGTGTGTGAGTGTATGTGTGTGTGTGTGTGTGTGTGTGTGTGTGTGTGTGTGTGTGTGTGTGTGTGTGTGTGTGTGTGTGTGTGTGTGTGTGTGTGAGAGACTAAAAGAAATTGTACCCCTACTAACTTCTTTGCTCCAGAATTCTGGACAAAGCCAACATAAGAGGGGGTATCCAAAATCAGGAAAATATTACTCTAATTCACTTAAAAGTTAACAGAACAAGACATTTTGCATCAACATGCTTTTCTCTGAACAATAAGAATCATGGAAATTGAATGTGTTTCAAGGGACAGAGCAAAGATGAGGCAAAATCAGGGACATTCTACAAACTCGTTGACAGTTGAGAGTTATATGGCTTTGGGAGGATGCATCACTTTGCACTGTATGTATTGGTTCATGTTCATGGTTTGATCACTGGTAAGGATATGACTCATATAGCTTAGTCTGCTATACCAGTGATTATTGACATCTACTATTGATCACAATGAGGCATCTGAGGTGTAGATCAAGAAGCTGGCTGTTAAATCTGGGCAACACTTCTGTCTGTGTGTGTTTGTGTATCTGTACATGTGCTGTGTGTGTGTGTGTGTGTGTGTGTGTGTGTGTGTGTGTGTGTGTGTGTGTGTGTGTGTGTGTGTGTGTGTGTGCACTTACGTGTGTGTGTGTGTGTGTATGTGTGTGTGTGTGTGTGTGTGTGTGTGTGTGTGTGTGTGTGTGTGTGTGTGTGTGTATGTCTATCTGAGATGCTGCCTGTGTGTGAGAAACTGTCACTCTGCCTCTGCATTTGTTTGTGTGTGTATGTGTGTGTGTGTGTGTGTGTGTGTGTTTGTTTGTAGAAATGAAATCATTACATAAAGTGTTCAACTGCATCTTTTCTGTTGCATTTATTACTGATTGTTTATAGCCTGTCTAAATAGTTAAGTGTTATTCTTAATTGTTATTCTAAGCTCTTTGTTTTGGTTTCAGCACTTGGGCTTTAGGCCCACCCCTTAGCTCTCCCTGGTCTTTCTCCCTCAGATTCTGACAAATATGGATGGACAATTTCCTACAATTTCTTCTGCCAGTCTGGTTAATATGGGCATCATGAGACAGTGCAGCAACTGCCTCATGTACACTGACAACCATCTACTACCACTACCTAGGAACACAATCTGTGAAAGATGCAATTACATTAGGAACTCAGAGTCCGAGCTCTCTCCTCCTCAAGTCAGTATATCTGGCACTGAAAAGGTTGTCAACACAATCATTACACCTCAAACACTACCCACACCTACAAACACACACCTACATATGCTGAGGTCCTCCACATAAACATACCCAAACAAAGGAGACCTCCAAGGTAAAAACACATGGTATCTCCACAGCCCTCCACACCACATACCATGCATAGTCCACACACCTGTGCCTCACAACCACTAAGGATTCACCATAAACCCAACATATTAGTCATAGGAGACTCTATTGTGAGATGTGCCTCTCACCAGGCTGGATAAAGAGAAAGTCACAGTTAGTTGTCTGCCAGGTGCTAGAATCCACCATATCACACATGCACTCAAGTTTCTCAATAACAGGTGCTGTTATGACTTTGTCATAGTCCATGTTGGCGTGAATGACTTGAAATGTACCTCTCTGTACTATATGAAGAGAGACATGATTGAACTTGCTGATTATGTGTCCCAGGCAGGTATCTCCCTAGCCTTAAGCAGCATTCTGCCATCACCCAGAATGATGCCCCAATACAAAGAGAAAAATGATTGACTTTAACAATTGGCTTAGTTTCTGGTGTCATTCCAGGGGGATCCAGTACCTGACAGCCTGGGAAGATATGATCGACAGACCATGATGCTTTGCCAGAGATGGCCTGCATCTGTCTTACCTGGGCTTCAGGCTTTTGGCAAAGGCTCTTGCCTCCCCTATAGTACCTTTTTTAGGAAAAGTGACAAGGTTAAAACTGCCAACATAAAAATTTCAACAAAACACAAATTAAAGGTCTTGCTGATAAATGCTAGGAGTCTGAACATGAAACTGCACTCATTGCAGACATTCCTAACCCTGAAAAATGCCGACATCTGTGCAGACACAGAAGCTTGGTTCAAAACTGCAGAGAGCACCCCAGCCTTACCTGGTTACTCATCCTATCATACATTCAGACCTCAAACTGTGGGCAGTAAAGCCAAAGGAGGTGGAGTTTCAATATACATTAAAGACATAAACACCTCCAGGCTGGTCAAACAGTATGATGCACAGGAGACACTCCAGGTGCAGCTAACCATTGACAAGACCCCTATTCAAATCATAGCTAGCTATCAGCCCCCAAATCTGACTCAAGATGCCCAATCCACCTATTTGGACCTGTTTGAATCTATCAGTATTCAACCCTCTACCCTGATCCTGGGTGACTTTAACTTCCCAAACATAGATTGGAAGAACTACTCATACCAGAACACAAATGCCCAGAGATTCCTTGATTTTGTCAATGCAAATGCCTTAGAACAGCTAGTCAATACCCCCACAAAGGATGATAATATCTTGGACTTAGTATTAACCAACATGAGTAACCACTGCAGCATCACTGTAGTATCACCCTCCCAGGTAAGATCCAACCACAAAGTGGTCACTTTCGAAGTCACGATCTCCCCAACTGCCCTTTAGCTAGGATCAGACATAAAAACTTCTCCAAAGCTGATTATAGCCTCCTGAGGGATGGTATAAACAGATTCACAGCCCCCTCCTCCTCTGTAGGAACTGGCACCAATATCCAAAACTACACCAAAGCACTATACGAGCATGCATATAAAAGCATGGAATCAGGAATACCCGACAGGACTAAATCATCCTCTGCAAGGAACAGTAAACCTGTCTTGTGAACAGCTGCAATAAATAAACTGTATAACAAAAGGAAAAAAAAAATACTGTCCAAGAACAAGAAGGAACAGGTGCCCAATTGGAAGCAATGTCTCCTTAGCCTGAACAAGCAAATAAGAGCACTAGTGAAATCTTTGAAAGCAAACTTCGACTCCAAATTGGCCACATCTACTAGAGACAATCATAAGGCCTTCTTCACATATGTCCGCAATCTCAAAGGAAGCACTCAGATCTGTTCAGAACTGGCTGTCAAGGACACCACATATACAAATGCAGTAGATATAGCAAACTTGCTGGCTGACAGATTCAGTGAAAACTTTACCCATCTGTCCCCCCAAAAGTAAATCAGGATATCCCCAGTTCCTGCCCCCTTCCCCTTATATTTAGGGAACAGGTCATCACTGCTTTCTTAAAGGCAGAAAATACAGCCTCCATGGGACTTGATAACATCCCAAGCTGCATCCTACGTGAACTCAGGCCGGAACTTGTAGCACCATTTGGCACCCTATTCAACCAAAGCCTGAGTACTGGCTTCATCCCAGCTGAGTGGAGGACAGCTACTGTCATCCCTTTACACAAAGGTGGGACATCCACTGTTCAGGGAAATTATAGACCCCTCAGCCTAACTAGCCTGATCTGCAAGGCCATGGAAAGGTTATCATGAACCTCGTTAACAAGGACATTGGCAACCTCCAAACACTTGATCCCACACAGTTTGGCTTCATCAAGCGCTGGTCATGTCTGCTAAATTTGATTGACTTCTTTGAGACAGCCACCAAAGCCATGGATGAGTGGAAGTACCTTGACCTGGCCAAAGCCTTTGACACTATTCCTCACTCGGACATAATAGATAAACTGTCTCAACTAGGCATCAATCCATATGTTACCAGATGGCTAGCAAACTGGCTCAGTGATAGAACCCATGTAATCAAAATAGGGGAAGCCACTTCAAGCAGTAGACCCATAACAAGTGGTGTACCCCAGGGTTTGGTCTTGGGGCCACTGTTATTTGGGATATACTTTTCTGAGGTGCAGGCCAAAACCAGTGGGCTATGGCTGACCAAGTTTGTAGATGACTGCAAGCTGGGTGCTGTCATCAATTCCCCTAGTGATGTGGACATCCTCCAAGAGGGTCTCACTCAGACAAATGACTGGTGCCAGAAACATGGCCTCAAGTTAAATACCAAAACATGCATCATCATCCCCTTTGGGGAGAGTGATGTTCCCACAAATGATCACATTAATAACAATGTCTTAAGCACTCAATCAATCATGAGGTATTTGGGCACTCAGGTTGATAGCAACCTGACTTTTGACCACCATGTTGCTTCCATGATACAGAAAGCCTTCTACATGGCCCACCTCATAAGTAAGGGTATCTCATCCAGGAACAAGGAGGTCATAATATCCCTGTATTCTTCCCTTATAAGGCCCATTAGTGAGGACAACGCACCTTGCAAAGCAAATGCAGCAGCTGGAGAGACCACAGAAGTTCTTCACCAGGAGAATCCAGGGTCTCAAACATCTACCATATACAGATAGGCTAGAAGCCCTATCCCTCTACGCAGTTTCATACAGACTCCTCAGAGGTGACCTCTGTCTGGCATACAAGGCGATCATGGACCCCACCTTGATGGAACTGCTGCATATCTGCAAGTCAAGCTCCACTCGAGGAACTTGAACCCGTAGCCTCAACCTGGTCTGTGACATCAACATTACTTGTTGATGGGATATATTTGTGTCCCAGAGACTCCATCATTTATGGAATAGACTCCCTCTCCACATCAAGCAGAATGCCTCTTTACCTCTTTTTAAATGCAACCTGGATAACTGGATGGGAAACAGAAAATATATCCCTGGGATTCCACCCATATCCCTGCTGGACAGGGGGATTGGGTGCTGATTTGTCTAAACATGGGCTAAACTCTTGGCTAGGCTTATAAGAGCCTCGAGGCTAATAGCCTAATAACCTCCTATGATCCTGTTATCTCATGATCCTATGATCCTATGTATGTTTGTATGTATATTTTCCATGTAAAATAATCCTTAAACAGCAATTACATATCCTACAATAGGTATGAAACATTAGATGGAGGAAAAACAAGCTTCAAAGCAGGATCTGACCAATGTAATCCACAGAGTAAACGAATGCCAAGTGGGTAGTTGCAAGAAAATTTATTGATATAAAACAAGCGCTTTCGCTCGGCTAGATACCGAGCTTTTTCAAGTTAAAAATTAATTCAAACATTGGAAACAGTGCCATTTTATATATCTTTCCCTATCACATGGTTAGCTAGTTAGCTGTTAGTCTTAAGTCAATTAACAATTAACAATTAGTGAGGAGTGCTACTTTAGTGAAGCAACACTCATAATTTAAAAAGGAGAAATTCTTATATGTTTAAAAAGAAATACCCATATTACAAAGCGTTGCACATTTGAAACATAAAATACACTGTTTAAAAATGTATGTGCTAATGCTCATGTATTAACTCTAGTAGCAAGTGTGTATACATATAAAACCTGTTAAATGAACTGCATTATCAGTTATGTTAAAAACTGTATTCCTGTTGTTCATAATTTTTGTGTTAAATATATTTGGTGAATGTTAAAACAATTTTAAAAATAGTAGAAATAGAAAACATAACATCTGTAGAGAGAAAAAATTGTTGAAAAAAGTATACTATTTTTAAAATTGTTTTAACATTCACCAAATATATTTAACACAAAAATTATGAACAACAGGAATACAGTTTTTAACATAACTGATAATGCAGTTCATTTAACAGGTTTTATATGTATACACACTTGCTACTAGAGTTAATACATGAGCATTAGCACGCATATTTTAAACAGTGTATTTTATGTTTCAAATGTGCAACGCTTTGTAATGGTATTTCTTTAAACATATGAGAATTTCTCCTTTAAATTATGAGTGTTGCTTCACTAAAGTAGCACTCCTCAAATTGTTAATTGTTAATTGACAAGACTAACAGCTAACTAGCTAACCATGTGATAGGAAAGATATATAAAATGGCACTGTTTCAATGTTTGAATTCATTAACTTGAAAAGCGGTATCTAGCCAGCAGCTTGTTATATCAATAAATTTTCTTGCAACTACCCACTTGGCACTCGTTTACTCTGTGGATTACATTGGTCAGATCCTGCTTTGAAGCTTGTTTTTCTTTGGTTTGGTGATACTGTTGCTATTTATTTATTAGATGGAGGAACTATTTTACATCAAAAATATAAAAATATATATGTATAGAATAATAGTAAAGCAAGCACAAACCAGTTTAACAGAGTTTGCATTATATGGAAAAAAAATGACCTTATAAGGGTGAAGAGGCCCTATGCCTGGGTGGTCCATTATTTCCCCAGTAACACCCACCCTGTCAGACATTGTTGCTTGCATAACAAATATCTTATAGCCACAATTTCTAAAAAACAAAATTTTAATGTAACATAGAGAAAACAACATCAATATCCCTCTCATTCCTTGAATAAAAGGTTTAAATCTATAAGACAAAGAAAATGTATGAAATTTAATAATGGGAACTGTCCTTGTTCAAGAAAAAAAGTAGATTCACTTGTAAGATGAGCTTAAAAATGTCACTGCATTACTGCAATTGTTAATGTTCTCCAAAGAAATCTGAAATGTAAAACACATTCATAGTAGAACTCCTTGCTGCAGCAAAATGAGCTTCCCATTCTCGTAGGAAAAACACTGAAAGAGGAGCTCAAAAATTGAACTCTTAAACAAATTACAGTCATTGTGGCCCAGCTCTGTGTATTTTGTTAAGCAAAGTCCACATACTAAGTGAGGGATCCATTTTGCCATAAATCTTTTTAAAAATATCCCAAAGGATCACTGGATGCTAGAAGCTTTTTTAGAGTTAGTTCTTGATGGTGGGCTGCTCAATGGAGCATTCTTTCTGTCATGTGGTCATCCATAGAAAATCATATTTCTCATCAACTCTAAGTAATTTTCAATATATTGAGAAAATATGATAGGCTTTCAGCTAAGTATTGCTGTAAACTTACATTTGTCAATTTTATCCAAAGAAGTCCTCATTGTACTTTATTACCTGCATTACTACACACTGCATTTTGTTGTTGAGGGTTTACTTTACTCAAAGCAAGACCATATGAATCATTGCCTCTGCAATCACAGGAACTGATCTGCAGCTATGTGCATCATTGGGGGGAATTTAATGAAGCCTACATGTTTTTTTTACTGTGTAGGCATCGCACCGCTCTGCCAACATGGGCACGGACATTTTTAGATTCATTAAGCACTGCTGAGCAGCGTGCATGAACGCACCAACATGGAAACTTCCATGGCATGCAAATCATGTCATAAGAAGGTGAATCTCATGTGCCTACATGTTTTTTTTACTGTGTAGGCATCGCACCGCTCTGCCAACATGGGCACGGACATTTTTAGATTCATTAAGCACTGCTGAGCAGCGTGCATGAACGCACCAACATGGAAACTTCCATGGCATGCAAATCATGTCATAAGAAGGTGAATCTCATGTGAATGAGATAGGTAGAGCAATCCAGCAAGCAGATAGGCAGCTCTGCAGACCCCGTGTCAATGTCTGTAGTGTACATAGAAAAATTCCATGTACAGGACTGTAGATGGACAAAAGGGGTGGTAAAAAATGTAGGCAGAGAGACAAAAATAGCATAGCACACACAAATATGAGCAAAACTATCCTCTTCATGTTCCAAAAGTTACAGTAAATAGATTAAAATATTTTTTTTTATTAATTTTAGCACATTTACACGTTGTGTCACAGTGTGCAAACATGCCTTAAAAAAACCTGGAAAAATCAAATATTAATATTATGAGACAGAAATGTATTACAGGATACTGCGTGCAGTATATAGAATGGTGCACTGGTGCTGTTGCTAATGTGAAAGGGCTTGGAAGTGTGTAGTATCCATGTTGTGAGAACGTAACCATATGGAAATGAGGTGGAGTTACTGAATAGCATAATGGGTAACTGTGTCCACATATCCCCTTCGTGTAGGCAGACATCCATTTTGTTGTCTACACAGACGGTAGCTAACATTAGGAAAAGGTGTCCCCAATAACTTCTAAGCTCATGCCACCATGCTGAACGTGGAATCCTGAGGGGGTGTGTGCACTGATGTCTAAGCTTTGTTAACCTACATGGCTCATGTTTCTGAATGTTTCCATGGTGTGCCACTGTGCTGGGCATGGAAGCTTGTGTGTGTGTGCACTAACTGCTATGCAGTGCTTACCTACATGGTGCGCATTTGCGCTGTGCTCCACAGTGCTCAGAGTATATAAAAGGACATTGATGTATTAATTAGTGTTGATCCTTGCTTGACTTAAACTAGGGCCATTAAATGATGTCAGTGATATATTAGACAGGTGCACTGCATCATAGGTAGCCAATCACACAGGCAGAACCTACAGTAGAGCACTATAAAGTATGCATACACCCTACAATCTGATTTTTCTTCCATACTCTGCACCATTGGAGTACAAACTTGGAAATTTTAACTGAAAGAAAGCTAGGGGCTGCTGCAGATCTGCTTCATTTGTATGTGGTAGATACTGAAGTCAATGCTGCTGCTGTTGACAATAGGCCTAGGCAGAGAAGGAGGAGAGTGTTCAGGCCCAGGGCAGGGCAACCTTCCAGGAGTTACATGAGATGGATATTGTAGAGCACTATAGGGTGGACAGGGATATATTACTAGAACTCACTGAGCTCTGCCGCCCTCAACTCAGATCCAGAGCAAACAGAGGGGACCTATCCCACTGGAAATAAAGGTATGTGTAGCCTTCGGATAATGGCCACAGGTACCTTCCAAAGATCAACTAGGGACATGATGGGGGTCTCACAAGCATCAGCATCAAGGGTTCTCCACCAGTTCTTGGATGCCATGCTACCACATGCCAGTGAGCACATATATTTTCCCCCTCACCTCTGAGTAAAAGGCCAGCAATATGAAACATTTGTACCATGTAATACACTACCCTGAGGTACTGGGTTCTATATATTGCACTCATGTACACATCAAGGCACCACCCAGTGAGGAGGGTAAAATCTACATCACCCACAAGGGGTACCACTTCATCAACTGCCATCACACTCAAGGAAGTATGCCATAATGGGGCACATGCACAAACTAGGAACATCATAGAACATGTGTTTGGTTGCTGAAGTCATGGTTCTGGTGCCTCGATATATCTGGTGGAACTCTGCAGTACTCTCCAGCCACATGTGCACATATGTTCATAGTATGTGCCATTCTACACAGTATGATCCTGTGGAAGCAGCTGCAGCAGGATCACCATAGGGAAGGGATACACAGCCCCCCTGCAGTGCCTAGGTCACCACAGCCACACACACAGGAGGACTTGGAGGAGGAGCCCTCTGATGATGTCCCTGTAGGCAGACGTAAGCATGCCCAGTATGCCCTGGCATTGGCCAAGAGACAATGCATAGCACATACACTGACATCCTAGGGCCCCAGGGACTGACACCTTACTCCCACCCACATACATATAATAAAATAGCTGATGCCAGGTGACCCACATAACCTGTAACTATCCATGCATTGGCTGTGTACCACTTAAATCACACAGAGTCAGCCATGAACTACAGTTCTGTCAACTGCTGTACTCTCAAGATAAGTGTCTAACCTACACATTAATTGCAAGAATTAATATACTAGGGTATTGTATGTATGGATCTGCTGCTGTTATTCAAGAAAATTTTGTGGGCTATTTGGTCAGAGTTAATATCCACATGGAAGAACTGATACCCAGTCCAATTGTAAGTGTTTCTCAGTTTTCACTAGGCCTCATGGTTGGAATATTCATGACATCAGACAAGGGAGATGTTAAACAGTGGGCACACATGATATTTTTAACTACTGTCCACCCAAGCTGATCATGTGCTGTTGTTCCCCCCACCCCCAACACAGCGGTATACCCATATAACCTCTTTAACAGAAAACCAGCTATGGTATAGCAGTGGACCAGGCAATCTCATGGCTGTAACATAGCACTCACGCATTGTATGTCTCTCCTCACACAGGATGACAATGTACATATTTATGCTGTTGCTTGTGTGATGGATGACCCCTCTCTGTCTAGCGAACTGTGTGGCTCAGTGGGCTAGGGAAGCTAGTATGGGTGATTATATTTATGGTTCTAATCTGGAATTACTCACATTTGCATGTGAGGTAGTAGTATGTTGGTGTTTTCACAGACTGTCATACCTCCCAATTTCTCAGTGGAAAAAATCTGGATAGAGCCAGAAAGACTAGGGAGACAAAGGCCCAAACATAGGGACAGAGTTTAAATATTGGTCACATAAACCTTGCTGGAAGTAAAGGTGTTGCAGTAGTACATATATACCGATGGCTATAAAGCTTGAGTAAAAAAGAAATGTTTGTCTGTAGTTAGTAGAATGTATTACTTTCAACATTTAATAAAACACCAGAAGACCACAAATGTGTGAGGAACAGACCAAACATATGAGGCAAAACTCTGGACATTCTGTGAAAATCAGGACAGTTGAGAGACATGCAGACTGCCAGTCTGTTGGTAGTGTAACATTACCAACCCCAGTCACATATAAAGTACAGTATACAGCTGGGGAATGCCGTGGACATTTTGGGTGAAGTGCAGTACTGCAGAAACAGGGGCAGATGTTAATGTCTGTAACATACAAAATCCTAGACTGGAATATAGGTAGGTATGGCCTGGAGTTGCATTATAAGTACTGACAGTCCAACTGGGCATGCCTGTACACTTAGTAAAGGTGACTGCAATTCTGTTGGCCCTTCATTGATTCTGTTGGCCCTTCATTGAAATGACCTATTATGTATAAACATCCATACATACAGACATATATGTATACATATCTGTCAGTATTTATCTCTCACATGCATAGAGTATCTATTGCTATGTAGTGTCAAATTGATATAAATAGCTATATATATTAATGTGATACATAGACTCCCCCCATATATCTAGAGAACACATATACATATCATACACACACACACACACACACACACACACACACACACACACACACACACACACACAGCTGCATTTATATATACATTCCTGTTATATACAGAAATCTGTGTTGATGTGTGCATTGTCCGACATATCCTGATAATGGTGAGTAAACTGCACAATCACACAGCCATAATCTTGCTCAAAGGATCCAAACTAAGGGTGCAGCAGTACATAAGCCACTTACCTATAGACGCCTATGCCTGCTGGATATCACCACATAGACACAGATGAGCAGGTGGTATAATGTATAACGGTGTCAATGCATGTATGGACATTGTCCATGCCCACAGTGTCACCTATTTAACTGCAAGCAGCCACATATAGCCATACTAGTAACTGTACACACATAGCTAGGATAACATCAGTTATCTCACTGCTAGAATACTAGATGCAGATAACAATATGAACCAATATCACACTGCAGGTAACAGATGCTGTTCAAAAGAAGCCTAGGTTGTGTAATGCACAAGTACTGTGCCTGCAATCACATATACAACAGACATAACCTGTGGTGCATGCGATGAGTACTGTGATCTATAGTATGTAGGCCTAGATAGGTAGTTGTTCTAATCTCACTGCAGCCCGCTTTATGTGTGTGTGTGTGTGTGTGTGTGTGTGTGTGTGTGTGTGTGTGTGTGTGTGTGTGTGTGTGTGTCTATACCCCTGCAAAACAACAGATAAGCCCTCTTGCGCTATCCACCTGGAATGAGTATGCACCTTTTGGGCCTATAACTTGCTGCTGGCTTCCACACTACCCTATTCTACAAGGCCTGATGATGTCAGCCATCTTAAGACAACCAGTTGACAGTATAGTAGCAAGACGCAAGATGTGGTGCATGTGATAAATACTGTGGTCTATAGTGAGTAATACTAGGTAGGTGGGGGTATAATCTCACTCTAGACTACTTGGTGTTTGTGTGTGTGCGTGTGTGTGTGTGTGTGTGTGTGTGTGTGTGTGTGTGTGTGTGTGTGTGTGTGAGTGTGAGTGTGAGTGTGCATATACCCCTCCAAAACAACAGATATACCCTCAAGGGCTATCCACCTGCAGTGGATATGTACTTTTTGGGCCCATAACTTGCTGCCGGCTTCTACACTGCCCTATTCTACAAGGCATGATGATGTCAGCCACCGTAAAACTACCAGCAGACAGTGTAATAGCAAGACATAAGCTGTGGCACGTACGATAAGTGTGCTCTGTAGTGCATAAGCCTTGATAGATAGGGGTTTTAATTCCACTCTGCCCAACATGGTGCGTGTGTATATCCATATTCCATATGGATGATAACCTATGTAAAGTAGACATATGTAAGGTTTTGCCTCATTTTATTTGCAGTGGGTGATGTGCCCCCCCCAAATGACTGACCACAACAAGGCTTGCTTACATCAACAATCATATGTTCTAAACTGATAGTACTAGCAGACATGAGTTGTGCCGTGTGCATCGGGTACTGTGATCTGTAGTGTATACCAGTACATAGGTATATGTTCTAATCTACATACAGCCAACTTGCAGTATGTGTATGCCTTGTTGTGTCCTGTATGCAGTGAGTGGAATTGGTGCTAGCCTGAATGTGGCCATGTTTGTCTGAAAGGCTGTTATAGCAGTGTACATCATGTTATGGGGCCATAGCACATGTGAACTTAGCTAGCATAATGGCCATACAGCCCTCATAATCAAAGACATCTGTATACCCCTTGGTACTGGACCAGCACATATTGCCCCAGTCTTACAGGGACTCAGGCAGATGCTATGTTTGAGATGACAGCTGCCTAGGCAATCAAACAGATAGCATGTGCTGAGGTGCACTGAGGTGCTCTGTGTACCATTAGGCAGGGTCTCTTTCAAGGGTGTGTTTATGTCTGCTAGACAAATGTCTCCCACAAGCATGTAGTACTAATGTCACAGAGTAGGTAAATGTCCTTACAGTGAGGCATCCATCTACTATGCTCCCAACAGATAGGCAGCATATGCACTCCAGCAAGGTCACACCTTGCCCTGTTGCAGACCTTATCACAAATTATGAATGCATGAGTACACTTACCTTCACCATTGTCCTTGGTAGATTGTTGTAGAGATGTGAGCCTATGGACCCATGCACATATACTGCTGTACCTTGCGGAAGTCATATTTCTACTGTGCTGCCATGCTATCCTGTGCCAGTTCACTGCCACTGTTTGTCCATAGGCTATCCCCTCAGACTCCTGCAACAGAAACATAGGTCTGTGACATACCTGTCTTTATATAAAAATATTGCCAATTCAACATCACACAACATAAGGTCCACAAAAGTATGTTGTGTACTCATGACACACACCAGCATACAGTATATGCTGGTGACCACTCCAAGTGGCATGCAAAAAAATACTGCAGTACAGAAGTACATGTCAAGGCACATAGCATCATACCCCTGCATCGATGGGAAGGATGACAGGGATGTGGCACAGGTATCATCACTTGCATAGGGTGATGTGTGAGGGTACTTTAGGCCTAGGTTGGCCCAAACAGTTGACAGCATTTGTATGAGTCAGGACAGGATAGATGAGGCATGGACTGGTGCCATGTGTGTCTGTAGGTGACCTACATGTGACAGAGGTGTGTGAGTGTATGCATGTACACAGTGAAGCTCAGTTCTAGCCCTACTCATGTGTATGTTGGACAGCTATAGACCATACATAGTAGAGTTGACAGTTCACCATCTCCGGCCCTGAACACTGGAACTGGCTCCACCAAGAGTTGCAGTGGCACCACCATGCCCAGGGTCAGACACAGTGCTAGTACCTTACAGTGATTGCTGTCTGCTGGGACCATGTCCCCCACAGGACTGCCCAGGACCATGTGCCAATGGCCTGCCACATTATGTTGTGAACAGCACACTCCCCTCTGTAGCACCAGCTGTACTGTCACTATGGGAGCATAACTGTGCATGGCCGCATGGACTTTCAGCAAATAGTGTTGCTGACCTATGTCCACAGGCCTGACGCCCAACTCCAACCACATGTTCCAGCACAGACAATGTCCGTCCCAAGACAGACACTATGTCAGCCCACCATCTGTCCTCTGCATCAGTGAACCAATGCAGTGTGTCCCCAATGTGCTGGAGGCAGTCACAGATGTCAGACTGTGCTGCATCCATAACCCTAAGCATACATCTGGTGTTCCATTCAGAACATGCCTGTGCCTCCATGATGGTACAAAACATGTGCCGAGTGGCCTATGATGTGACACCTGCAACAGGTGGTGGATGGACAGCAATCCTCCTATGAGCACCCCTGTCAGTCCACCTGTGTGGGACCTCACCAGCTCTCTGGCTATGGCCAGTGTCTACACTCACTGATGCTATAGTTGCAACACTGCCCAGTTCAATATCTCTACCCTTTGACTGTCCCATATATGAGGTCTGTGGGGACTGGGTATGTGTGGACATACTGACTGTGTGCTGTGACAATGGGGGTAGAAGAGGGTTGTCAACCTCTGGGACAGATTCAGCCCTTGACAACCCCCCACCTGTGCCTCACTGTGGCCACCATCATCATCAGAGTCCAAAGAGACACTGACATCAAGTGGTATGGGGGGGGGACCCCAACCCCCCCGGGTCACCAGTGGAAATCAAGACAAAAGCAGTGCATTACTACCTGCACTATTATCTACTAAAAATCCACAATGAGTCATAATAATGAGGATCCAAAACTATATTTCTACTCTCACATCCTCTCATCTCCACGTGCATGCACAGCAGACTACCTCACAATAATATACACATTCAACTTAAGGCCTTTATAACAGGCACATCAGGTAAATCATGTGACACTTGCCCAGTACAAAGTACCTTTTAGATATGCAATATGACACTATACCTGGTAACACACCACATAAAATCCAGTACACCTATGCTAACAAATATATACAAATATGAGTTTCAGTGCCTAAGAGCCACCACGGTGGTACAGCGGTTTGTGTTGCCCCCTCACAGCAAGAGGTTCTCCAGTTCGATCCTCAGCGGGGTGCCTTCTGTGTGGAGTCTGCATGTCCTCCCTGTGGTTGTATGGGTTTCCTCTGGGTGCTCCGGTTTCCTCCCACATCTCAAAGACATGCTGTAGGTGGCTTGGACACTCTAAATTGACCCTAGGCTTGAGTGCTTACGTGTGTGTGTGTCTTTTGTGGAAAGTTGAGCGCTGGGCTGGCAACTGGACACTGTAAAACTCCACTGCCAATCATGAGCGGACAGGGTGATCTGCTGTGGTGACCCCTAACCAGGAAAAGCCAAAAGAAGATGAAGAAGATACGTTTCAGTCCCTAAGGTATGTACTAGCAACCTTTCAGAATGTACAAGGCATATTGGATTAATTGCCCCATGTACACCAGGAGGCCTATTCACTCTGAACTATATTTACAAAAGTGTGTCTGCTCATTCAACTACACTCCTATGATTACCCACTCTAGAAAGCTTAGGTAAGTGTTCCAGACTGGAAAATACAAACATTCTACTCTGGTTATACACAACATTGCCTGTACATAGGGTATTATCCTGGCCCTCACCCTTAATAGCATATGTATGTTTCATTACAAAACAGTATCAAGCTTACTAGAAGCAGGACCATGGCCTTGGACAACTTTTTATGGACCTGTAAAAAGGTTAGGGTGAGGTAATTTCAGTACCATGGTATAACACAGCACAACAAGGTAATATCTGCATATATCTCACATGTACAGTAGTTACGGTGTTACTTGATGTATTGCTGACATTCTGATTATGAGTGTATTACTCAGCTAACCCCCCCCCCCACAGCACATAGACCTGACACCCACATAAAGGCATGTACAGCCTGACAGATTGACTGCTACAGTATTACAATGGTGATCACAGTAAGCTTACCTGCATGCTCCTCTGCTGTGGATACTGTGGCACTCTCCTCCATGATGTATGGTGTGATGAATGCCTGGAAGCTATCATGTGTCCCTAGGTTCACCATGAATTCTTTAGTGGCAGTGAGTGGTTGTTCCATTGCAGGCCCCCCACTGGTGACAGCACAGTCCTTCGTTACATCAGTTGACCTTAATCATGCAGCATTCACCATGTCCATAGAGTGGTGTCGAATTTGCTCATATGTGCTGTCCTGTTGGCCAGTCTCATTCACATCCTGGACAAGACCTGCCCAAAATGCAGCCCGCTGTTCCCTGTTATGCCTCCCCCTGGATAGGAGGATGTGATGATGCTTCCATAGCCCTTGAAGTATAAGTTCATTCTCTGCATCTGAGAAGGGGCCATGCCTTCTGTGATACATTAGTCCTGAAACACACCAAAAGGGAAGCACATTACAGGATCAAATACATGATGTCCACTATGTAGAGCTACAGTAAGGACAAAATGGCTGGCACTGTCCACTGCTTGCTCACACATGTTATACCCCACACTGTGATAACATAGTACATGTGTGGATACAACTGAGATAGTCTCATTACTGAGGTAGCTCCCTGTGTGCCATGAGAGATTCTGCTGTACGCTCATACAGCCAACACTCTAGTCCACTGTGGTGTGTCCCCTAAAGCCAGCCACCCAATAATATGTCATAAGACCAGTGCCAGACAAAGAGGCTGTTATGACCACTATATTGGGATGTCCAACAATGCCAGTGTGCCACAATAACAAAAGACAGTGCAACCCTGATATACTGTACATCCCCTGTATGTGTAAGATGGCAGGGTATCAATGGAATGTCATTACTACAGGTCTAAGACAGGCTTACTGCTGTACTCCCTATTCCCTATACTTCTATCCTCCCATCTGCATCCTGTTCTACACAAAAAGCAGTTCCATACCTGGTGGAGTGCAGTACTACTCTGTTGAAATATGCTACTATTACTGTGTCACAAAGGTGTGCTCTGTGTGATGGAAGTCTCATACAGAATGTTTACCCCTAGGCAGCTGCTTGCATTTTAATGTGCTGCTCATTAGTAGGTAATTGCCTGTAAACAAATCTGTGACTCTGCTATGCTAACTGCAGCAAAAACAGCTGAGTTACAGTATCATTAGCGAGTGACATGCAGCCACTGTGCAATATATAAGGCCTTCATGTAGAACAGGGTCTCTTTCTTAGCTGTTGAGATGGACATTACTGGAGTGAGGAGACATGGTTGCAAAGGGTAGATCTCTAGCAGAAACCTTTACATATGGCTGCTGCAGGTAATAGACATAGGCAGTGAGCATGAGCACTTTGGAGGACAACAAGGTGTAGATGTATGTGTGTCAGTTGTTTTAGCCTTGTTGTAGAGACAGAGAGTGAGAGTACCCCTGACACTACAGTTATGGTGTGTGTTTAAGGTATGTATGTATGTTAGGCAGCTGTGTCAATAAGAGAGTACTAGGCGACATATAGTAATACTATACAAATATGTGATGTTTGTCTCTACCTGTAGGCCTGTGGCTTCTAGCAGTGAAAAGCAGTTATTTACTTTGCAATGCTTTGTGTGGATAATGAGTGCATGAGTCATTTATTAATTTCTGTCTTCACAATAATGTAATTGAAATGCATCACAAGACTGGATTTGAACCCAAGACTGTGTGTGGCAAAATGCAATGTATGCAAGTCATTTAACAGACAGATATACTGACTCACTGTTACAGTTGGTACATTTGCAAGATATAGTTGCACAGGCTGTGACATACATTTGCTACATCCATCAGTATGTGCATGGTTTTATTTCAATATATTTCTGCAACAGAGTCTCAGCTGAATATGCATTTTGCTATGAATGCCTTAGCAGGTGACTTTCTACATGTTGCTAATAAAAGGGCACATTTACCTGCTATCACAGGCCTCAGTTACATCCTTTATCATGTTTTTGGCTGTCTAGTGGTGTACTATTGCACCAGAGTCCAAGGTACACTCCCATTTTTTCCATTACTTTTTATTCCAGTTTGCGTGGAGTGGCACAGTACACAACTCTGCTGAAACACTCCTAATGACCGTAATTGGCAATTACGATATTTTATTAAAACCACCTGTTTTAAGTAAGAGTTGTGTGGTGTGGTGGGTTAATGCACTGTGCTGCAGGTGTGATGGGCTTGGGTATGAAACACGGCAGAGGTGTTTGTTATGTACATGAGCATTACAATGTTAACACCCCTTGAAGAGATTATAGCTCTAATTAGCTGAGCTTAGCGGAGCTGAGTCACACAGCTCAGCACTAAAAATATAAAGAAAAGAAAAAAGAGAGATAGGAAAGTGGTGAAATGGGGGCTAGCAGAGGGAAAACATAGTGAATGGCAGGGAGGGATGTGCAGGAATTGTGTAGGAAAGAACCATAACTATCCATTTCGTGTACAGCAACAGCTCTACACTTTGTCAGAGTTTGTAGATGAATTTGGATTCTCAAACCCCAGAGAGAGGGGTGAGGATGTCATAACTACTTTGTCAGGTGAATTGGACCAAATTATATATGTCCAGGGGACACGTTTGTGAAATGGAGAGCTATGCATGGGATGATTTTTTTTTGGGACAGGTACCCATTTTTTTAAGGTGAGAGTGGAATTCTGGGAAAGAGGCATAGGTACATGTGGGGGAGGTAAGTTGGGTAGATGAAGATGCATTCAAAACAGACAAGACAGCAGACAGGGGTGATGTGTGACACATGAGGAGGTGAACACCTTGGATAGGAAGGGTGTTGTGGATTCCGAGTCCCACATGCCTCCAGATGGCAGCAGTGTGACTCATGTCCCTACCCATGGGACTGTCGACACAGCTCCATCACTGCCCTGAGGGTGGCTGTGCTGGAGGCTGGGCACCAGGGTGAGGCTGCCCAATCAGGGTGGCCAGCATGCTCTCAATCCAGTGGAGGCAGTGGTCATAGCCACGGTAGATTATCCTGTGCACCAAGGCTGGCAGCTCCATGAGTGACAACACCTACTCTGCCATCACTCCCAAAGGGGGGCCCAGGCCCAATCCCCTGGGATGGTACTACCCGGCATTGCAGGTAGTGCAGAGGCAGCAGAAGGGGCACCACCAATCTGGGTCCCAGATGTGCTGGGACCCAGTGCCAGGGCCAGTTGAGGCAAGGTAGGGGGATCAGCCGGAACCGGCCTACCTTGATGTGCTGTAGGAAATGATGTATAGCAATACATTACAGTTAATAACCGAACCAATGTTAGTATTAGCAGAAATGAATATCATATTTATTCATCCAAATACATATTAATGTATAACATGTGCAATACAACATTAAGTAACATAACAGTTAGTATGGTAACAGCATACCAGCAAAAAGTAAACCATAGAACCAACAGAACAGTTTAACAAATATGTTAATATTGCATCATAAAAAAACATTGCCATAATCAACCACATTTTCCAATATATAATCAGTTTAATGAAATATATTATTGTTGTATCTTTCGGCTTTTCCCGTTTAGGGGTCGCCACAGCGGAACTCCGGTCCTCTAATGATTGGCAGTAAATTTTTACGTACCGAGTTGCCAGCCCTGACGCACAACCTTCAACGAAGGTACGCCCATTCACGCATGTCTCCACACAGAAGACGCTTTAGCTGAGAATTGAACAGGACAACGTCTTACTGTGAGGCAACAATGCTACTGCAGCACCACCACCGCAGTGTTAATGAAATATATTATTAAATTATAATAAAACATATCAATAATGAAACACATTTTCCCAAAATATAATTAGTGTAACAAAATATGTTAATATTAAATCATAATAATAAATAACAGTAATAAATAACTGAAGATAAGGGGTTGGCAGAGAGAAAAATTCCATTACTGACATTGCAGATTATATCCCTCAGTACACTGAAAAATGTACTCTACAGGTGTGTAGTGTCAGGTTTGAGTACAGTGACTACAATTCTCCTATAACTAATGTTGCACGTACATACCTCTCAAGCTGTTAGGATGGGTCAGTATGGGCCAAGCAGTAACAAATTCAGGTACACCACTACACAAAACAGTTTCACATAATGTAGACTTACATAACTACCCAGGCATTCTGTAAACAGACTTGCTAATACATTGCAGTCCAGGTACTCATTTATATGCTAATCCTTTGACAGACAGATTAGGTAGTTTTAATTACATTATGAGAAATCCTGACAGTTGAGAGGCATGTTTGTGTACAGTAAGTAAACTAGATAGTCGTCATGCCTTAGTTGGCAGGCATGGGAGTAGAACCCAATAGCTGCAGAGGACATCTGCAAATAATGTAACAATTTACTGTAGCAACTTAGTACAGACATGCAAGGGATGCAGCCATACTGGGATTACACAGCTCTATTTATGACTCAACAATGCTGATGAACACATTCTTGGTATTGATGTTAACAATCTGTGAAATCTAAACACACTATCTGCTCATAATATGGGCAACCTCACCCATATATTTGTTGTGTTACTGGTGAGAGAGAAAATGTGAATATTACGTAAATGATACTGAAAATTTTGTGCTATATACCACTGGATTTGAACCCAGGACTGTGTGTGGCAAAATTTACTGCATAGAAAGCATTTAATTGACTGAGGTACTGAGTCACTGCTGACTGTTGAGTGACTGACACTTGCCTGGAGATCACCTGGAACTATACTATGAACTGAACAATACATGTTACAGGACATTCCTCTGGAATTCTAGTACTATTACAGTGTTAAAGTAGAATGCAGTGGCAGTAGAATACACATGCATAGAATACAATCATACTGCATATATGAAAAAGCTGCAGTTTAGAATCAATAATACTAGTGAGCACATTTTACTGTTATTGGTCTGAAATATCTGTGAAGTCCAAACACAATATCTGCCCATGGACTGGGTTACCTCACCCATATACTCTTATTCTCTGATGTCTGAGGAAGAAAGAACATTATGTGATCAATATTGGCCTGGACACAGCCTCGGACAGTTCTATTGGTTGAGCAGTACAGTTTGCAGACCATTAGAATTGCTAGCTACAGCTATTACAGTGTTACACTTGACTGCAGCAACCTTACCATAGACAATCAGTGCATACAGCTCTACTGCAATGGTTTTGACAAAACACAATCCTGCTGAACAACAGTTTGCTTACTGTTATTGGTATTGCTAATTCTTTATTGAAATACAGTTCTTCTTATTCATTTATTGCACTACAGCTCTACAGCTCTAATTACCCATTTATTGCAGTATACTTTATTGCAGTAAATGCTTTACCCATTCTTGCTTATTGCACTACAGTTGGTTTACTAAATCCATACTTACTATACTCATGGCACAACCTGGCCAGGTGCCTGGCATAGGACTCGACTTTGTGAGGCCTCTCAGCTGCAGCTGTTGGGAGAGAATTACACCATTATGCATACCTGTTTTGCAGACCTTCAGCTTGCATTTTGGTTAGACAGAGGAAGACATACTTACATACTTGTGGAGCATTCCCAGATTGAGCTTCCTGGACCCAGGTGTCCAGGGTTCTCCTCTTCCTCCTTTTCAGGTTATCAAAATGGTGATGACACTGCTTACCTGTGCAGGAGATACCAGTGACACTGGTGAGGTCCCTGGCCAAATGGTCCCAGGCCTCCACCTTACAATCTGAGCCCTGGAATCTGCCCTGCATCATCCAGGGTTCATGGTTTTTAATAAGGAGTTTGACCATGACTCTGGACTCCTTAATGCCAAACCACTGCACCCAAAAGTGCACACCTTTACCAACACTGCCAGCCATACCAACAGGTGAATGAACTCCAATGACTGCTGCAGAATTCCTGCCTATTGGGCTTAATATAGGCTCTTTTACCACCATTACATGTCATTCAGCAACATTCAAAAAGGTTCTGCGTCACTTAGCAGTGTGCAAATCAGCTATGCAAAGCCAAGCAGTGTGAAAACATGCTTAAACACACCTATAAATAAATAATTACATCCAGTTTCTATTTTTAGATGTCTGGCAGGTGTCTGCCATGTATGTATGTGCTCCATGCGGCTCTGCTGAACTCCATGCTGCACAAATGTAAATGACAAAAAACAAACAAACAAAAAAAAAAAAACCAAAACAAAAACAACTGAAAAATGTAATTTAATTATGCTAATTAATTACATCCGGTTCCTATTTTTAGATGTCTGTCAGATGTCACATGTCTATATGTGAGTACAACTTGGCATTGCTGTGCTCTGTGCCATGCAGCGCAAACATGCAGTTAAAAATATAAAAATACTACAATGAAAACATAACACATCATACAAATGACTTATTAGACAGCTGACACACTTCACAACATTCCAGTAGTGGTGGGGAGCATTACAGTGAGCCTCACACTCACCTGCAGCCATGAGTAGCTGCTGTACCTCTCCCGACACTGATTCAATATCCATGTTCCTCAGTTCCCACTCTGCAGCGTGCCATCATTTATATGCATGGCATGTTGCCGAGGGGGAACCATGGCTGTGTACGTGGATACATTCCATTTAAGCTATACACTGTGCTTACAGAGATTTTATTAAATCCTGGGGATTGTCTTTGCAACTGTTTGCAACTGTGACTATCAAACTGCCATTCTTAGTGACAGGGTGAGTCATTGTCTCTGACTGCATTACACCACCAAGTATACAGCTCCAGCATTTGTGCAATAAAGTCAATGAATCATGCAATTTCACATTATTGATCTTCTTCTATGTTAGGTTGTAGAACTCAGATGACTTGAAACCCAAGTTGTACTCAGTTTTTGAACATACAACACAACACAATTTGATCCAAGAATGTTATTTTACTCCCAGATGAAGCACTAGATACACACATGACATTTCTCAAGCTGAGCTGTTAAATGAACTTGCAGCAATTATGTTGCATTCATCCCTGGTATCTAATGTAAGAAATATACATGTATATTAATGCTCAGTTTTCAGTCCAGTGGGTTTTACATTGATACACTTGTTGAGTTGCTGAGAACGATACAGAGTTTTCAGATGCAGCAACAATGCACAAGTCTACATCAATAACATATTTTTGCTTCCATTACACTGGTCAGTTTTAGTATTGGCCAAGTTTATTAGTAGCAATGCTATATACTCTAACGGTTTCAACTAATTGCAGAACAGACTTTTGACCCCTCCTTGTAGACTTGCATTTTTGTGAAAAACTATTAGTTTGACCTCATTTACCATACTGGTAAGAGCAGGATATAGATTTGTATTGTGCTGATACCATTTAGCATAAAGTGGCTGCTTCTGAACAAACCTCTCTTCATTTCTAACTGTGACATCTGACTCATAGTCACTGATGCTTTCTTTGCTAACATACTGTTAGCCACATCAGTTCCTCCATACCTCAGAGATGAATTCAACCAAAACAGAGTTCTTAAAAACCTAAAAATGTATCTATTATCCAAGTAGTCCTGCAGTTGTATCTCACTGGCTTGTGTACCTATCACTATGTAAATCTCCTAATTACTCAAATACCTCTAATCTGCCATCTCCCACGGCAATATCATCTCCATTCTTTCACCCTCATTTCTTTCCATTTCTCCCACTCCTAAACTTTCTTCACCTCATACATTGAGAAATGTTTTTAAACACCTTTACTGAATTATCACATGCGAGTTAGGCAAACTTACTTTTATATAAAAATAATCAAAGCATATTAAAAGGTTCACATTTACAAACATTATACATCACATATATTACTCTATACACTATATTCCAAACAATATTACATAAATTGCTCAGTTCCTGCCTTCTCTTAAACCTGATTCCATCTGCAAAACATTTTCTGTGTGTATTGCTCCCACAATTTCCTTTTTTTCTATGTAACTTGCTCCTACTCTTTTCTAAAGATCCAACTTCCTGTTCTTTTATCTGTGTTATTCATTACTTCAAGTATGGTTGGTTTAGACTTTGATTTCCATTTTCTAGTAATTGCTTTTTTGGTAGCCAACATAATAAAACTTAACAAGGCCTTAATAGGTCTAGACAATTCAGATCCTGTATCCCAGCTCAAAACAATCATTTCTGTAGTTACTCTTGACAGGCTACTCTGTGGTGAATTTTTGAACTCTGCCAACTTACTATATTCTAAGAGCATATGCTCCAAGGTACCTCTTCCCTCCCTATTACACTTCCAACATTTGCCATATACCTGAGAAAAAAATTCTTTGGAGTTTGCTTGGGGTATAAAAGTACCTATGCAAACACTTCCTGAAAAAAATCTTAAATCTTCTAGATTTTGTTGCATATTTATGAGCCATGCATATGTCCTCCTATTGCTTCTTTGTGAATTTATTATCTCATCTCTCTTTCCAATCTTTTATGCCCTCCACTGATTGCTTCCTATAGTTATCATACAATATTTTATTTGCCCTACTAATGATCCTTTTTTTAACAGCAGCCTCTGTTCTAGATTCAACTATAAACTTTAAGTGCAGGTCTTTCATTTAAGATTCCCCTATCCCTTTCTCTTTGCCTATATTCTGATATCAATCCCTGAAAGGAAAAGCAGTCTCTAGCCTGCAGACCAAATGTCTTCTTTGCCTCTTCCCATTCTATTACTTTTCCCTCTCTAATTGTTTGTTTGTTTCCAATACCTTGGTTTCTTTGGCAGCTTCCTCCAGTAATTTCCATCCCCTTCTTTCCTATTCTCTGTACCCCTAACTGCAGTCATCCCTATTGACAGACCATCCTTTCTCCATTCCCATATTGGCTTAGTTCTTACTATACTTATTGCTACTTTATGAATATAATATTGTTTCACTTGTTTAATTTCTCCAAATCTTTCAAGTTTATAATACCATGATGGGAATGGACCCCATTCCTAAGTCAAGGTATGATTAAAGTTCATGAAACTAGTATTGTTTCAGTCTTTGATGTCAGCCAGAAGTGCTCTTCGCAGCACCCTCAGTATGCCCAGTAATCACTCTTCTGCAATTTGTATGATGTTACATGTATTGGTAACATATCTACATACAATTGTACATTCTTTTTTATAAGTCCCATTGCTCCTACTACTATTTCAACTCTCTGGGTATCTTTCTTGTACATTGCTCTCTTTTTTGCCTGCAAATCCTGATATTTTATGACTTTGTATCCCTCTGTACATAAGATACTGTAGTCACTGGGTGTAGTGATTTCAGTGATCAGTGTTACTTTTTGTCTACTTTTCTTGGACCACTATATCTGGTTTTCTCACATCTATCTTTTTAACTGTTGGTAATGGGTGATCCCATGTGATGTAAACTTCATCATTTTCTATGATGCTTTGTGGCATAATGTTTGCACAATCCCCAGTGCAACAGTCACCACATTATCATGCTTTTCAGTGTACAATCCTTCTGCCAATAGTATGTCACAACCAGCATCAAGGTGTGTGACTGTTTCCAATTCTGTTTTACAAAACCTGCATTTCTCTGTTTCTCCCACATGTTCAATGGATTTTGTAAACCAATGTGTGTATAGTCCACTATCTTGGGCCGCCAATCTTAATCTTTTATCTTTTGGTTTGAATTTGCCTCTGCTTAACCATTCCTGCATTCAGTCCTGGTTAACATGAGGTTCTTCCTGAAATTTTCTATACTTGCAACTATATTTATGCATTTTCCACATTTCTTGCCTTCTCATCTGATCCTTCACCTTATATTCTTTCTTTTGTTTTTTGGCACATTCAATTGCTGCCTCATTTTTATCTACTTCTGGTTTGATTTTTATTCCTACTTGATGCTAATATGCTTCTGCTAGACTAAGCAGGGAAGTCATCTTAGATTTATTCTCCTCATGTTTCAAAACTTTCACTACAGTTGGGTCTTGTGAGGTCAGCAGATATGTGTGCAGTCCCATGATTGCAGATCTATATATGTAATCAATTTCAAGGCGGCCCATACCTCCTTTTGGAATGGAGAATATATAATCTTGGTATGCACTGATTATAAATCATTTGGTGAGCATGATGCATCCTTCTTGTTTTCCTGTCTAATCTATCCAACACATCTTAGGGCCAGTCAATCACTCCAAAACTGTAAATTAGGGCAGGAAGAGCAAATTGGTTTATAGCTTGAATTTTGCTCCTAGATGTCAATGCTGTTTTCAGGATTATCCCACTTGCTCAAGTTCTTTTATATCACATTCTTGTCTCAAACTGATGTTTTATTGGTGGTGCAGTTTTCCTGCTTTAAAGGTTGCTTTTGCACATTTATCAAGACCAAATAACATTCTTAAATCATCTGAAAAAGTTTTCACCACTTGCAGTTATTTTTTCAGTTCCTCATCTGATGAGCTATACATTTTTAAATCATCAACAAAGAGAAGATGAGAAGTCTTTATACTTTGTTGTTTTCTAGGAGCCAGATTATAGCCATGGCCTAATTTGTTAAGTAGACAGCTTAAAGGGTTAAGGACAAGAGAGAATAACAGTGGTGACAGGGATTCACCCCGGAATATCCCCATTTGAATTGTTATCCCTGGAATAATAATTTGTCCTTTAGCATGGCTTAAATGCAAAGTGGTTTGCCACTGTTTCATGGTCACTGTAATGTAGTTGATCAGTGTAGCGTGTATCTTATACATTTTTAAGTACTCTTTTACCCATGAATGTGGGATACTATCAAATGCTTTTTTGTAGTCAGTCCATGCCATACTTAGATTCTTCCCCTTTTTGCAATTCTCCATAATGACTTTATTTAGCAACAGATGATCATTTGTTCCATATGACTTTCTTTTATTACTCTTTTGTTCTATTGCCATGATTACATTTTCTGCTAAATGATTATAAACTCTGTCTGCATCAATTCTGGTCTTTAGTTTATACGTCATCGGAAGGCAAGTTATTGGTCTATAATTTATAGGATAACTTGCAGGTTCACTTTTAAGTAGGAGCATTATTTTTCCTATTGTTAACCAGGTTGGTGTCTGTTCAGGGTGCACATATAAATAGTTCTTATTCATGGCTAAATCTTCATGCAAAGATGTTAATAGTTTTAGCCAAAAATTAGGTACTGCATCTAGGCCTGGAGTTTTCCAATTGGAGGCTTTTCTTAACTTTGTTTCAATCTCTCTGGCCGTGACTTCATCCCATTTCATATCCTGTACTTTTGAACTTCTTACTCTTTCTTTTACTTCTTCTATCCATTTAGCATCTTTGTTATGTTTCACAGGATCTTCATTGATATTAATTTCTTCTTTTTTGGGTGGTCTTTCAATTCCTTTTGCCTTGCTTCCCATTTCTCTAGAGAACTTTTTGGGGCCATCAATAAAATGCTTATTTTGTACTTTTCCTTTATATTTATCTGTGTATCTTCGAAGTAGTTCTGCCTGTGCTGAGATTTTTAGTTTATTATTTGCAATGATGCAAGATAGATCCTGATCTGTTATGATACTGCGCATTGCTTTTATTGCATCTGTCTTTCTAAGTATTTTTGTTGGTTGATCTGTTCCCTCTTCAATACTCTTCTAACAGTGACGCTTCTTGTCTTAATTGCTTCATCATTTTCTCTATTCGATACTTCCATGATGGTATTCGATTTCTCCCCTTTCTTTCACTTACTACCCTATGTTCTTGTGGTAAAATTTTATCTGTTATTAATTTAGCTGCACAGTAATATCTCCTGTTTGCTTCTATAATATTGCATGGATCTGTATGGATAGTCCTAATTACTGTGTTTCTTTGTTTTATCAGACTTCTAACTTTTTGGGTTTTATTGACCTTCTGCAGTCTATCTATCTCTATTAAATCAAGCAACTCTTCTTTTAGCTCATTTTCTTCTAAACTAAGGGCACATTCTTTGTTCTCCATTTCCTGTGGGCATTCTCTGGAGAGTTCTATAGCATCTTCCTGTGGAATGTTCTCTTCAGTTTCATCTTGTGTCATCCGTTGCTTGTCATATGGTAACTCACTGGCCTATCACTCCAAAGCATTTACTGCATTAGAGTTGCCATAGTTTCCTGTTCCTTCCCTTGCTGTCTAGCTTCAAATTAATGTTTATACTGGTTTTCTGTGGAAGGCTTCAACATATCTTCATATGGCAACTGTCCAGTTGCTTCCCATTCCACTGGTTTCTCCTTAATTTGGATGTCTATTTCTCTATCTTGCTGTGGTGCTTTCTGAGTTAGATTTTCTACACTGAATCATTCACTTCACAGGTACTCCATAACCTCCGTTTCTATTTCTTTAACTTCTCCATTAATAATTTTCTTTTCTACTTTTCCTCTTTGTGTTCTTATTTTTTGTATTGTAAAATTTTCAATGTCTGGATTTATTTACCTGTATTTTTCTTCAAATATCTTTGGTGCTGCTCTTTTTGTATCGATTAATTTTGCTTTCTCGTTTGCATAAATATTACACCATATTAAATCTCTTTTTCTTTCCCATGCCATATTTCTTCTTCAGATGTCTCCTGTTCTTCCTATTTCTTCTTACTTTGGGGACTCGTTCCATCATGCTGTGATGCAACCTGTGTTAGACCTTCTATACCAAATCTTTCACTTTACAGACATTCCATAACTTAATTTTCTATTTTTTTTAACTTCTACTTTGCTAATCTTTTTTACATTTCCTCTTTGTGAAATTATTTTTTTATTATGAAATTTTCCATATCTGGATGCCTTTGCTTGGATTTCTCTTTGAATATCTTTGGGGCTGCCTTTTTTGTAATGAGTAATTTGACTTTCAGCGTTGCATAAATATTGCACCATGTCAAATCTCTCTTTCTTTCCCATGTCCAGATTTCTTTTTTATAATTTTCAAAAATCTCTAGGGTTTGTTGTTTATATTTTTACATTTCCTCAGATGCTTCTTTTTCCAAACAGATCAAAGATTCTTGGTCTATATAATGTTTTTCACAAATCTGTTGTATTATTGAACATAAATTTGTGTTTGAGGCTTCTGATAGCTTTTCTTGTGGAAATATTTTTCTTTCCTCTAATTTCTCTCTTAACCTTTTTGTATATCTTGTGTTTGGAAATTATGGACTTTTTGCATAATAGTAATAATATATAATTTCTTTCTTATCCTCAATAGTCCACTCTATCATCTTTATGGCTCTTCTTTGGCTTATCAGTTTTTGTGATTTTTGTGGACTGCTACTTCCTTCTACAACAGGTGGGCCATCCTTCCCCTGGGCCTGGCCTAGCCCCATTGTAGGAATGTTTCTGTATTTTGAAGATTCTGTGCTGTCATTTTTTTTCAACTCTTGGCACCATGCACCTACCAGGATTGGGCACTTTTTTTATCCTGGGTCTTGTGCACCCAGCTATCTTTTTTATTTTTGACCTACTTCTGTACATGGTATATGCTATATAAAATACAGGCTATATATCAGTGTCGTCTTGGTGAGAGTTTGTGAAAAACAGGGTCCACCTCATGAAGGTACTCACCAAGACTTGAGGATGAATTCAGTTTTAGCAATACTGCTCTCTATCTCTCCTCACTTATCTCTTCATTCAGACCCTTTTATTATTCAGGTACTCCCTTATTCTGTATGACTGTTTTTATTTTCCTTACGGGTCTGCGCCCAAAAGCCAATGCTTTCCTTATTTTTTGAATTACCTCCCTGCTTCAACATCTTCCCTTTTCACTTTGAATTGTAGCTTTCTGTTTATGTTATGTATATGAGCCTTAAATGTGTAGCTGTAAAATGTCCATTCAAATCAGGCAGTCCTAAACCTCCTTGTTCTATTGAAAAAATCAGCATATCCCACTTGAGTGTTGCCCTCTTCCCCTCCGATATAAAATCCTTCAACTCTTTATTAATTATTATCCACAACTTCTTCTCTGATTGATAAAAATATGTCTGATCTGTGTATCAAATTAAAGGGACTAAAAACATTTTTACTGCTTGCATCTTGCTATCCATATCCATAGGCAAGAGCTTCCAGTGTCTCAGCTTTTGTATTATCTTTTGTTTAGTCTGTTCCCACATACCCTTTTCTATGATAACAGAATATGCTTTAATCCATAATCCTAAATACTTCTTTTTATCATTTTTCTTACATTATGCTTCCCTCTGGATCATTATTGTTCTATTAATGCTATCAAATGTTTGCATCCCCTCCACAAAACCACATTGATCCATATTTATCAATTTTGGTAACACCTTTGCCATTCTTGTAGCCACTATAGACATACACACTTTATAATCATGGTTTAAAATTGAAATAGGCCTGTAAAGGTCTTAACCTTCTCTAAGTATTACAGCCACTACATTGTTTCTAGGATGCTGGTGCTTCGCCTACTTTTAAAATACTGTTAAAACTTTCCGAATATTTATCACTTTCTTGCCTCCTAGCTTTCAAACTTCCACCAGAATATCATACATCACCATTTTTATCTCATCTCCTCCTATCTTACTTGTTAAATGTTGAGTGTCATCTTCTTCTAACCTTGGCATATTTATGTCTTCCACAAATATCTCATTTTGTGCTTTTTCTTGATTTCCCCACTTCTCTTCTTTGTGCATATTTTTATTTAAATTATTATTTAAATTTTCCAAAATATCTCTAATACCACTACAGGACCTATTGTTATAGGCTCCCTAAGTTTGCCAACAACCCTTTCTACTTTTTGTTACATAAGTCATTGTGCCATAAGTTTTTTGTTCTTTGGAGTTATTATCAAAAAACTGTTGCTTAACATCAGTTTTTTCTAAACTCATGCATATTATCCAGGTACTCTCTTATTTTCTCTTTAATACTCTACAATTGTCCTCTTCTTGTTCTGTGAGATTCTACTTATTTTGTAATACTTTAACCTTTATCAGTCCTTCTAAATAATTCTTACTACTTCTTAATTGCATTTCTTTTTTGTTTATTTCTACCCTATTTTTAAATACAATTTTCATGTTATCAGACTCAGTAGCTATAACTTCTGAAGTACATTCTATCTTCCCTATGGACTCCTGCAAAATTTCCGCTACCCATTCCTTAAAATCCTCCTTTTTTAACAGGTAGGTAGGGAAGCACCAATGTCTAATCTTTGCTTCATTACCCTGCATTTATATCTTGTAATTATTGGAGCATGATCTGAAATAGGTAATTGGATGTGTGTCAAAGTTTTCAATTAAATGAACATACATTGATAAATTACTTTCCCTTTCTTCTGCTGACTAACATATCTCTCCTTTATGATCTTCCATTCACTCACATTGATACTGTTCACCACGTAATTACCTATTATTAAAATTATATTTGCTTTACATTCTAACTTCAAATTGTATAATGCATCATACATATTTCTCCATAATCTTTACCTCTGTACATAGTTTATTAATAAACTCATCTTTCTCTGTAAATAGGTGATTGTTACAAATTTACTTTGCTGATACTGATAATTGTGATAATTTTATTAATTCTGTTCTGAGTTTTTCTCCCATGGCCTTTGCTGAAAATGAGTTTTTTGCACAGCTGGACTCTCCAGACTATCCTGGTTAACAAATGGAAATAAATAGGTACATAATACATAAACACATTACAATAGCATTGTCTATTACCAACAAAAATTACAAGATTTAACTTTATTTTAATTTTACACATATCAAAATCTTCAGTGTAGAATAAAGTGTGCGGTGTACATTTAAGAAGTCTTTCAAGGACAAGGCACGTGCATATAAATAGCAAGCACATGCTAGCTTCAGTGCCATTTTGAGAGTGCAGCCAGAGAGTGAGCATGTATGAGTGTAATAGCTAGTTTGTTTACAAATTTATTTAAGTTAATGTTATTAAGTCTCAATTCTGATGTGCTTGTACATAATAAAACTGCTTGAACAAAACCCACAGAAGTTTGTCTGCTTTATCCTGACCAGACAAGCAACATGGTGTCAGAATCGGGATTCCAGAGGCTGCTTTTCAGAGCTATGAGGTGCGGAGTTAACAGTGAAGGTAAACTAAGTGAATTGAGTGCAAAAAAAGGGACAGAAACAAAGTAAAGGGAATGAAAACTTGCACAAACAATTTATTTTATCAAAAAGATAAAACGGAGAATTACAAGGGCACAAACCACATTAACATGCAAGAGGCACAAAAAGTTTATTAATTAAACATGTTTAAAATTAAGATATTTGATAAAACAATTATCAGAAAAACATATAAGGGGTTTGGAATTACCTCAGAATACCAAAACAAACATGTTTAAAGTAAAATGAACATGTTTAGAGCAAAATGAGTACAAGAAAAGTATAATGGACATGAAAAAAACATTAAATGAGCAAAATGAATATAATAAAGGGCAAAAAGGGCACACTAAGCATAAATAAAGTAAGGAAACTGCATTTTCTATGGCAATGGTCTATATTACGGTGTTGAAACATGAAGTAACTGAAAACATCTTTATCAACACATAAATATTGACCTCTGCAATTGCTGAATGGCCACATCAGCAAATTTTTTCCCAGGGAAAAATTGCTTGGCCATCATCGGGGATTTGTCCTTTTCCCCACTGTAGCACAATCTTGGAGTTGGTATATTTAGTTAGGTTGTGTGTGGGGAGCACAGCCCCCCACATCAGGGGTGTGAAAGTTTGGTTTGTGTGTTTTCAGCTAAGTGATTTTTTCCCCTGGGAAAAAATTGCTGAAGTGGCTGTTCAGCATTTGCAGAGATCGATATTTATGTGTCAGTAAAGTCATGTTCGGTTAATTCGTCTTTCGACACCGTAATATAGACTCTTTTGGCAAGATACTGTGTTTTGGCATAAACTACTATTTTGCATTGATTGAAGCTATTGAGGGCATAACTAGAGTTATTCAAAGTATCTCAAAGTGTGTAAAAGTGCTTACAGTGTGTGCTTATTACTATGCATTTATTCCAAAGAGTTTACTGTATGCAAAGTGCAACTATTTCATATAGTGCATCAAAATACAACCATTTCAAAAGGTTTCTTATGCTGGGTGTGTCTATTCTCAGAGGTGACACCATTATGAGTGTTTCTTGCACTATACAGAGATATTTGGCAAAATACAGCCATTTTGGGAACGTTTCAGTGTGCTGTGTACTGTTTATTCACAAAATGCAACTACTTTGAAATGTTTTTATGCTGAGCTTCTTCTGCTCAGTTTATTCACAGAATGCAGTTATTTTGAGATGTTTATTACACTGATAAGAGGTGATTTCTTACAGTAGAGTGATTTCAAGAGTATTCTTGTGTCCAGGAGACTTATTTTGCAAAGTTCAGTCATTCAGAGGCTTGTTGTGCTGTTGGGCATAGTTACAAGTACTGGCATAAATTTCTGACATATGTATATGTGTGTGTGTGTGTTTGTGCATACTTGCAAAAGCCTTAACTGGTTTGTGTTAATATAGCAGAAGCATTTTGCAGACCAGGTCCACTTGTATTTGATCAGAATATTGCAGAGAACTGGGGAATATTTGAGCAAGAGTACAATATTTTTAAACAAGCAGCTTATTCTGACAAAGATACATGCACCAGGGCATTCATTTTTTCTAAACTTAGTTGGGTCAGAGACCATTGAGAGTGTTTATTTGTGTATGCACCAGCAGTATATGTAGGAGAAGGAGAAATGTCATATTGTTGTACAGGGTGAATCATGGGAAGACCCTGAGTGTTTGAAACTCAGATTCAGGGAAATGATAACCCCCAGACAAATGTTACATTAGAGAGACATTTGTTTTATGCAAGAGATCAATAGCACAGAGATACTTTTGCAGCTTATATTATTGACCTGAGAAACAAAGCTAAAATGTGTAGGTTTGGCATCTTTAAAGATGAGTTAGTAAAGGACAGACTTGTGTGTGGTATTAATAGTGCTGCTGTGAGAAAGATTTTGCTTTGTGACAGTGATTTAGCACTGAACAAAACTATTGAGATTTGTCAAATCCATGAAATTAAAGAAAGGTGCACAAGTATGCTTGCAAATGATGAGCATGGTTTCATCATGCTCCAGAGCAAATGTAGACAGCATGCAACATGTGGCTAACAGAAGCAGGCCCAAGCACATGGTAGCTGTAACCTCTGCAGGTGTGGCAGGTAAACCCATAGTTTTCCAACAAGTTCTAAGACTAATGCAGTGAAAAGGACATGCTCAGTGCAGTACAGGTGAATCAGCAAAACCCAAATCAAGATTTATTATTAACTGTCACAACTGTGGTGCCAATCATGAGTCTAAAAGAGAAAAGACTTTTACCATTTGGTCAGCAATGCCACATGTAAAAAATGTAACAATTTTCAAACGTTTTGTAAATCAAATAAACCTCACATAGTTACAAAGAAAGGTCACTCAAAAAAGCAAGTTGATCATATAGAGAGCTGCAACCCTGCTTTCTATGTGGATGGCATGTCAGCAATTGGTGAAAAGATTGATGCAGTAAATTTACTGGCAAAGAACAAAGTGTTTTGTCCTGTCCAGATCAATGGTAAATCCACAGAGCTCAAAGTAGACACTGGTTCAAAGTGTAATGTTATGTCAGCAGACACATTTGCTAAGGTGAGAGCTGGTGAGCAATTTAATGTGGTCAGTTGTGCGAAACTTGTTGCTTATAGAGGTGAAGAAATTCAAACCAAAGGCTCAGTAGTGTTTTCATGTTACTTGGCTAGGAACTACTACAGCTTACTATTTTATGTAGACCAAAGACCTGTGCAGTCATTATTGAGTCTCAGAGACAGTTTGGGAATGAATCTGCTTTCCTTTACCAAAGAAGTTCATCATATAAGCACATATCATAGATCTAATTTTACTGAAGCTATTTTCTCAGAGTATGCTGAGGTTTTCGATGACAAGTTAGGCAAACTTCCAGTTGTGTATTCTATGAAGTTAGACCCAGAGATCAGTCCAGCAGTCAGACAAGCAAGAAATGTTCTGATAGCTATGCAGAATAAAGTCAAAGCTCAGTTGGATAAAATGTTGCAGCAAGATGTAATTTGTCCAGTTACAGGGGTGTTGTCCATGGTAGCATCCCACCAAAATGGCTCAGATGAAATCAGAATATGCACTGATTCAAGAGACTTGAACAAAGCATTAAAGAAACCGTATCATCCTAAGTGTACAGTCAAGGAAGTCGCAGCCCTGATACCGAATGCCACTGTTTTTTCTGTCTTGGATGCAAAAAGTTCATTTTGGCAAGTGATGGTTGATCACAAATCTTCATTACTGACTACTTTCAGTATCCCATTTGGAAGATATAGATTCCATAGGGTGCCATTTGGAATAAATTCTGCAAGTGAAGTCTTTCAGCATGCAATGGAACTAATTTTTTCAGGTTATCCTTGTGCCATAATAGTAGATGGGTCCATATTATATTCTCGAAAGCTGACAATGTCGAATCTGACATTGTCGACACAAGAATAGCGAAACTGCCGAACATCAAACAAGTAATCAGAAATCTCTGTAAAAGGATATTTCCATTTATTTCAATGTAGTGTGGTTTCAGAGTTGGTATATTTAAGTAGCGGGGTGGGGGGTGCAGGGGAACTTGCCCCCTCCCCTGCCTATACCGTTTAGTTTTTTTTGTTGTTGTTTTTTATTTTTTTTCTGAACATTTGATGTTTTAACAGTTCGATCACTAAAGGTTGACCTTTAGTGAGTTGAACTGTTAAATATTCAATGTTCTAATATAGACCTTAGTGGATGATTTATTGGCTGGAGGCAGTGGTGAAGCAGTGCATGACAGAAACCTCAAGACAGTTCTAGACAGAGCATGTGAAGTAAACTTGAAGCTCAATCCTCTGAGATGCAAATTCAAACATCCAAAAGTTATGTACGTAGTTCATTTGTTTATGTGTACAGGCTTGAGACCGGACCTGACCAAGCAAGTAGCTATTCTTTAGATGTCAGTACTAGATAATGTACAAGTTCTACGGTGTTCCCTAGGCATGGTCAACTATTTAGGCAATTTTATGTCAGACTTGAATTGACAGCACTTTTAAGAGAGCTAACACTCAAAAATGTTGTATGGTTATAGTTGGAATATCACCAGGAGGCATTTGAAAAAACCTCAAGAAGAAAATCGCCACCCCACCTACATTAAGATACGATGATGTGAACAAACCAGTTACTCTTTCCTGTGATGCTTCAGAATTTGGTCTTGGCACAGTTATACTTCAAGAGGGCAGAGCATTAGCCTATGCATCTAGAATACTTACCCAAACTGAGTTGCAGTATGCTCAAATTGAGAAGGAGCTTTTGGCAATAGTATTTGCATGTTCCAAGTTTCATGATTATATTTATGATCGAGCTGTTCAGATTGAAACTGACCATCAACCTCTAGTCACTATTCTAAAGAAGCCTATGTAATCCACTCCAGTGAGATTACAGAGAATGATGCTCAAATTGCAAAAGTACAATTTCAAAATGGTCTACACAAAAGGCAAATTGCTCTATCTGGCTGCTACCTTATCCAGATCACCCAGAAATATGACAGAACAGCTTGATGCAGAAAATTTTGACTTTGATGTGATGTCAATGAGTAATTTTTCCACCACTAGACTTGATGAGTTAAGAGATCACACTCAGACTGATCCAATTTTGCAAAAGCTCAATCACTACATTAATGTTGGATGGCCATAAAAGCAATTTAGTGTACCACCTGAAGTGCAAATCTATTTTCCTTACAGAGATGAATTGTTGATGGAAGATGGCATTATTTTCAAAGGTACTAAAATTGTTGTACCTGCTTACTTACAAGGAGAATATATCCAGATTTTGCACCGTGGTCACCCAGAGTCCGCATCCACTAAGAGAAGAGCAAGAGAATTAGTATTTTGGCCTTCATTACCAAAAGACATTGATAGAGTACTTTCTTCTTGTTCAGTATGCAATAGTACTAGAGAGCATTTGCAAAGAGAACCACTTCAGCTAGGAACATTTCCTGAACTACCTTGGTCTACTGTAGCAACTGATATCTTCGAGTGGAACAATCAACACTACTTGGTTTTGCTAGACTCTTAATCAAATTGGTTTGAGATTGATCTACTACCTAACCTAACATCTACTGCTGTTATTACTACGTTGAAACATTTATCAGTTCATGGTAGTCCACACAAACTTCTTTCTGACAATGGTACTCAATTTACTAGCCACTTATTTCAGAAATTTGCAAAATAATGGAACTTTGTGCATGTCACTAGTAGTCCTGAATATCCTCAGTCAAATGGTCTAGCTGAACATGCAGTGCAAAGTGAAAAGCAATTACATGAAAGGTAAAGGCATGATAAAACTGATGTGTTCTTGACTTTGCTTAATCTCAGAAACATACCCTGTAATGATATTCTTGGCTCACCTGCTCAAAGACTACTTTTCAAGCAAACTTGAACTATGCTACCCATTACTTCTAGTTTATTGAAGCCTAAACCTAAGAGCAATAAAACCATCAAGGCTCAATTGTTGAAGAAGCATAATATCCAGAAATCTAGTTATGATGACTAGAACAGATTACTTCTTCCGTTGAGGGAAGGAGAGACAGTACGAATCCAGACAACAAAAGGTTTTGACTGAATAGGACAGATTACAGACACCTATGTTGAGCTGAGATCCTACCTGGTAGACTTCAAAGGTGTGGAATATAGGAAGAACCATAGACATCTTCTTCCTGTACTAGAATCATCGTTTCTATCACAACATTGCTTCTGTGATGTACACTCCAAATCTAAGAGTGAATCAGACACTGTTCCCGTACCAGAATGTATTCAAGATTCTAATTCCATTCCTGAAAATGATCCAAACATTCCACAGGTCAACAATTTTGCAGAGAAAGTACCACTTGCTAAATCTCATTCCCAGTTTTATGTCACATGATATGGATGAGTATCTAAGCCTAATGTGAAATATGCAGCAACGTGGACTTGATTGTATATATCTGTGTATTAAGTATTGTATAATGCATGACTCAGAATTACCTGTGACTTCTGCATGCCAAATAGCCTCATAATGTTGTATGATCTATTTCTCAAAGAGGGAGGATGTAGATCAGAGTGCAAGTGATGTGTATGCTGTATCTTTAAGAAGCATGTCAAAGCTATACTTGCACGTATAAATTCCAGACACGTGCAATCCCTAGTGCCATTTTGAAAGAGCTGCCAGGGTGAGAGCATGCAAGATTGCAGTTGTTAGTTTGTATATAAGTTACTTAAGTTAAAGTCAGTAAACCTCTATAGTGATGTGTTTGTATAAAATAAAGCTGCTTGAACAGAACCCATGAAGACTCTTGTGTCCTAGATAGGATAGCGACAGTCATATTTCCAGACCTAATGTGAAATACACAGCAACCTGGACATAATTGTCTATATGTATTTAGTTCTGTATAATTGTATGTCAAATAATTATTTGAATCAATTGTATGTCAATTAATGTCATCAGTATTGCATGACTCATTTCTCAAAGAGGGAGCATGTAGAATAATGTGTATGTGTTGTACCTTTAAGAAGCTTTTCAAGGACAGCATGTGCATATAAACAGCAAGCACATGCTAGCTTCAGTGCCATTTTGACAGTGCAGCCAGAGTGAGCATGTATGAGTGTAATAGCTAGTTTGTTTACAAATTTAAGTTAAAGTTATTAAGCCTCAATTCTAATGTGTTTGTACATAATAAAGCTGCTTGAGCAGAACCCACAGAAGTTTGTCTGTTTTATCATGACCAGATGAGTGACATTCAGCAAGCCCTTTCATTTGAACACTAACTAACTCTGTTGTTCTACACACCGTTACAGCTTTTCAAATGTTAAATCCATTTCAGGCAGAATTTTTTTTGCCAGTTCTTCTTCTCTTCTGCTACCTACAACTCTGTCTTTAGTAGCAAATGATGTGGCTCACTAAAACTCACAAACCTTGGCTTTGTGCCAAGAAGTTGTCACATGCAAAATGTCAAAGTCTTCTTCACCTTGCAGTATTGTTAAATCTTGAGCATTATACTATTCAAGTCAGACTGTTACTGTCTGGAAAAGTTAAATGCATCAGCAGCCAGATTATAGAAAATTAGCAACCAGAATACCTTTACTTTATTTTTTCAGCTTGACATGATGGGTGCAGTAAACACTGCTGAACCTTTGCAATCACTGCTTCCACGTTTCTGCCAAATTTCATTGAAGAAACAATTATGTTTCTGAAAATTAAGTTGTGATGTCCCTTTTCTGGGCCAGTAATCAAGGAGCCTGAATCCTCATCACTGACACTCAAGAGAGACGTTCACTTGGAACAAAAATAGATACACACACAGAATTTCCAGATGCAGCTCTCTGCACCAAGCACAATTTCCCTTAAGAGCACACAGAGAGCACACTCAGTTCAGGGTTTGGGTTTCTCTCTCTCTGTCTCACTCTAGGTCCCCAATAAGATTCCCCACTGGCATAGCTATAGAGTTGAGCCCTCAGCCAAGCATCCAAGCCAAGTCTTCCGTCACTCTCTCTGTGAAACTAGCGCTCTGTGTGCCTGCTCCAAACAGCTGACACACACACTCTTTGAGATTTGATTTGCACACACACACACACACACACACACACACACACACACACACACACACATGGGAAAGGCTGGCACAGATTTACTAGCTATGTCCCCTTCTGCCCAGCTACTCTAAGGCTCTTATAAGGGTACCCAATTATACTGAGTGAAATTAATAATAATGCAAATGATAGTGTTTGACCAAATCAGCAAGGCTTTCAGGAGTGGCCACAGAATCACCAAATAGATATAAGTGCTCTCAAAGGTTAAAATATTCTCTAAAGGACCAACCACAATATAACAATGTCTTTTAAGTTTTCCCAGTTAGGGGTCACCACAGCAAATCACTAGTCCATGGAGTGATTGGCAGTTGAGTTTTTATGGTGTTGAGTTACCAGCCCAGTGCCCAACCTTCACTGAAGGTACACACACACATGCACCTACCTGCACGTCTTTAAAACTCACTTGACAGCAGGGAGGACATGCAGACTCTGCACAGAAGGTGCTCCAGCCAGGAATCAAACCAGAGTAGCTCTTGCTGTGAGGAAGCAATGCTAACTGCTGCACTACTGGACCAACCACAATGAAAGGTTTAAATATATTTAATAATAAATAATAAAAGATCAGGAAAATACTAAATATCTGTTTACAATAAAGAACAGAGTTTCATCACAGGAAATACTATCAAATATATAAAATAACAGAGATGCATAGATTCACACAGATAAAGAAAAACAGTATTTAACTAATCTTGCTATATTTTCTTGACTGATCTAAATAATTATTGTTCCCTAGTTCACTTGCTAGAGAAAGGCAAGATGGTGTGGGTGAAAGATCCTTTTATGTCAGGTTTCAAGAAACAGACTGCTCTGAGACTTCAGTCTCATATAGTATTAAAGCATCATTTTTGCCCTGGATTACAGAATTACATCACATACATCTGGTCATCTGACTTCTGCTTCCCATACTACCCCCTTTCCTAGCAACTGACTCAGAATCTCACACATATGTGTCAATAATACACACACACACACACACACAGAAATTTGCTAAGATCTGTTGCAGCTTTTGGAAGTCATAAAGCAATAAAACATGTCTACTCTTCCTACAGGAGGTAACAAACCATTCTCTGGCACAGACATTTCATCTCTGGCTGCAATCAGAACTGAAGATAAAATCTTTATGGCCTAAATTAAGTAATTTAATTTCAAACTATTTTTCAAAGTTAGCTGGAGCTGAGCTTAACCTCTTCTCTTCCAGTATCTTCTATTACAATATAAATTTTAATAGTTTTAATACAGTCTGACATATAAGTGTATTTTTTTTCTGTCCATCTGGACACACTGTTGGTACATTTTTAACACAAGCAGCTTTAAGAATACATGTTTCAACACAAGCATCTGTGCAAATCAGTTTGATATACAAATAACATATAATTCTTTACAAAATTCCAGATAGCTATGCTGGCATATGTTACAAATCCACTGCCCTACTTCTTCTTCTGGCATAGCTGGCAATACCTTATATCTTCACATAAGTAATGCAGACTTTAGAGTCTAGAAGTATTCACAGCACATGGAATTATACTAGAAATTTCATCTGAAACTGGTTTGGACTGATCAGTGATAATTCAGTAGTGGATCAAAGAATCTTAGCTGGCAAGTCAGATAGGTGAACCATTAACACATTTAAAAATGGAATTATACTAGAAATTTCATCTGAAACTGGTTTGGACTGATCAGTGACAATTCAGTAGTGAATCAAAGAATTTTAGTTGCCAAGTCAGATAGGTGAACCGTTAACACATTTAAAGCAATGTTGGTACTTTTTATGAACTATAAATGATAATGGCAAACTAGAACTGGTGTTTCTCATATTGAGCAGAATGAATTGTGCAATTTTAGATTTTTTTTGAAGGATATGGATGCTCATTTGTCTAAGTGTACTGCTTGAAAATTACAAAATGTTACTGGAAAACAGCTTTATGTGTATCAATTGAATGTTATACCTATCAGTTTTGACATGGGTGAAATCTTTATGTTTGTTTTGTTGACAGGGTACTACACTTATTTAAACTGCATAGAAGTTCCTACCATAGTAAATCCTATAATTTTAGTGAGGCACAACGTCCTGTCAGGACTTTCAAAAAGTTCACTACACCTCATACACTGACAGAACAGGCATGAACACACACACACACACACACACACACACACACACACACACACACACACACACACACACACACACACACACACACACACACACACTGCCCCTACACTTTTGTTTCTTTACTGACCTATCTTTCATGGCTGCATGCTCCACTTTCTCCCTTCACCTTTGCTTGAAGTCTTCTGACTATGTTTGCTTATGTCATCTGCCTTTCTTGGAATTACTTCTTTCCACACAATCTGTCTTCTGGATTTCTCTTGCCTCCTCTTGCACTTTCTTTCATGATAGGCCAATCGAATTTTAACTTTAGCTCCCAAATTGTCCAGTGAAACTCTTCCATTCTCTTGCAGACCCCACAGCCAGTGATATCTAAAAGCAGCCTGAGCCAAACTGCAGCCTACATCCTCAGAATGCCACTTTTCCCTGACACTGTTCTTATCCGGCTTGTACTGCTTCTTTCTTGTCACATAATTAGTTTTTTCAAAATTATTTTTTTTATCTAAGTAGCTATATATTTTAAGCAGCTAAATAGGTTTTTCTACTTAAAGTGCTATCTCTGCCACAGAAGTGGTAACATGAATAAATCTATATATTGTCATACGCAAAAGAAGTCAGTTGATTAATCAGTCATACTTAAAATCTTAGCACCTGTTGAAAGTCTCTAATTAGACAAAGTAATTCTTATTAAGTGTAGCATATTCTGAATATTTATAGAATTTCATAAGGATAAGATTGGATAATGCAGCATTTTATTTGATGATCTGTCTTAAAAGTCATCCATGGTTTGATGAGACTATGCAGCATTAATTTAAATTAGTAACACACACACATACACACACACACACACACACACACACACACACACACACACACACACACACACACACACTCCTGAAAACACACAGGATACCAACACTTACTATATTCTAGCACAAGTACATATAGAAACAAACAAAACACAAACCATATTACTCTTGTCCAAGTATAAACAGGGGGTAAGCCCCCCTGCACCCCCCCATGTGGGGGGCTGTGCCCCCCACACTCCCTGCTAGTTAAATATATGAACTCCTAGATTGCACTTAGTGTACTCAAGTGCAATCTCGGAGTTGTTATATTTAAGTAGCAGGGGGTGTGGGGTGCAGGGGGGCTTGCCCCCCCTGCATATAGTTGAAGGGTAATATGTTTCTGCATGTACTTGTGCTGGAATATAGTAAGTGTTGGTACCCTGTGTGATTTCAGGATTTTGAGTTTTCAGGATTTTGGTCACAGGATTTTGGGTTTCAGGATTTTGGGCTTTCAGGATTCTGTAGCGCTTATATATATATATATATATATATATATATATATATATATATATATATATATATATATATATATATATATATATATATATATATATATATATATATATATATACACAAAACATACATTGACCTAGTGAAGATCTATATGTTGTAAGTATAGGTCTGAGCCCTATAACTTTCTCTCATGTACAAGGAATGGATATTACTTCATCAGTGATGCCTGAATAACGATATTAACTGTCATCATTTCAGTAAATATCTGTTAATGTTATTATGTTGGTTTTCATTATTCCTAAATACAATAGCAAATATTTTGCTGGTCATGTCAAGGATCCCCGATGATGAATTCTGAGTCCAGTGCTTTTCAATATATTTGGTAATAAAATGAATGAATCCTGTTGATGAGTGTTTGTAATCCAGTGCACAGACAATGTTACTTTTTCTCCAGTCCTGAGATAATCAGCCATTACCATACCTCATATCATTCAACCTCACACCTGGCTAAATTAATCTGGACTTTCTTGAATGCCAAAGCAGTTAAAACAATGTTTTTTACTTCAAGGAAGAACAAGACAGTAAACAATACTACTTTCAAAATAACATATTATAATATATCACTTGAAGTGGTAGGACGTGTAAAACTGATCTGAAATATCATAGATTCAAATATACATTTTGAGATATGGGTCAATTTACATCACAGAACTATTTCACCACCTTGTATTCCTTTATAGGGTTAGGTAGTTCGGGACTGATTATTATCAAAATAACATATCATGATAATATACCACTTGAAGTGGCAGGACGTGTAAAATTTATTTGAAGTATCATAGATTAAAATCTGCATTTTGACCTATGGGTCAATTTATATCACAGAACAATTTCACCACCTTGAATTCGTTTATAGGGTTAGGCAGTCTGGGACTGATTATGTTAGAAGATCACTTACTTACAGGCATAATCCATGTTTCTAACATATTAACCAACTTTCATTAATCTCACTTTATTAACCAAGAGTCACCTTGCAGATGGACAGAAGACAACTCTGTGGTACAGAAGGATAAAGCCCTGACTGAGACCCAGACAATGCAGAATTGATTAGTGGTCTGGACACCAGAGGATCTGGCCATGGAAGAGAGAATTGAGAAGCTGATGCCAGCTTGTACAGCAAGGGGAAGGAGATTGCCTAACCTGATAGTGCTGGTAATTCCCAATGGAGGCCAGGACATTACAGAGCATTCAGGCCAAGCCACATGCAAGGGTTGCTAAATAATGCTTGGTATTGTATTCTGGGTGTTTTTGTATGAAAATATGGATGTATCAAAAAGAGCCAACACAACAGTCTCCCCACTTCAATGGACAGCATGTGGCAAGAGCAAGAGTGGGGAAGGGGGACCTAAAGGGGTAAAGCATTATTGTTTATCTGAGTGATGGGTATCTTTCTTGCATGATTAGATCAATGGGGGAACCCAATGGTTAGCAAGCAGCAGAAGGAAAAACTACTCGAAAAATAATGTTTATAGCCTGAATAGCCAAATTCCATTAGGTCATCCCAATCATATTAATTTCTTATCTTCCCTCAAACCTCACCAATGCCTTAAGTGCAGGCAAACATTAAACATGCAACACTGAAAGATCACAAAGTTTTTCCCTCTGCAGGTAGATGCAGTGCCCTTTCCTCACTTACCAAACCACATACACTGATGATCAACATTAGTTCACATGATGTACTTCTTGCCCAGTCGCAGTGCTATAATAATAAATGTGTCTAACTTCTTTATTGTAGGATTTAATATATGGAATGACTTCAGTCTGAGGATCAAACTAATCAATGGGTCCCTGTCAAAAAGTATTCCTTGAGCATCTATACTCTAAGTGGTCTTGCTCTTGGTTTGGCAAAAATGTATAATTCTGCCAAATGCTGTCACTCTTTTGCAGAAAGGAAAGAAAAGGAAATAAAGGAATGAAAATGTATGTGCATATTTACTGTAGTAAAATGCATCTTGTTTAAATAAAGATTAAACAAGAGAGATTTGGATTGTTAATTTAAAACTGTCAGTGTAGCTTAAAGATTAATGACAAAGAACATTACTGAAGTTACGTAAACCCACAGAGGCAATATTTTGAGGGCTGTCAGAGAAACTGTTTGACATACGTTGTTCGCCTGTCTAGCTGTCTACTGTTTAAATTATGAATCTTGTAAGTTGTATCACCTTGGTAAATTTTGTTTGCCTTGTGTTACCTTCCTTCATCACATGCTGTCAAACTCCTCAGGGAATTTGACCTTAAAATCTCCCCAAAAAGCTGTTCTACCTGTTCCTTACTTGAATGCCCCTTTTTATAGATTGCAAATTAAATTTCAGAACCTCCAGTCATCTGCAAGCAAACATAATCACTGGAACATATAGTACACATAAATGTTTATGCAAATGCCTTAGCTACATGAAAAAATGTTATCTGTGCCATAAACATAACATAAATGCTGAAAAGTAGCTTTAACATTATTAGTATGTGCATTTTATGTAGGTAAAAAAGGAAGGAGCATTTGCACTGAATGATTCTGTCCCTAGAATTCATTGTATCATGTCAGCATTTCAAAGGTTAAAAGATCTGACTTATAGCTTCATTGGTTATAGTAACACAATAGCATACAAAGGTAGATTTTTTTATTTCTTCTTTTCTCAAAAGCTTGCTTCATGTTTTATCTAGAGATACCCACTTGAGAAGCAATTTAAAGTACACTGCAGATATCTTTTTCATGCTGTACAAACATCTTTGCAGAGTGTCAGCTTCTTTGATGACTTCTTGGTATCGACTAATTTATATAAAAGAATGTGCGACCTTCGCTAAGTAAAAAAGATTGGCTGAAATTTCTGCAATACTCACCAAGACTGGAATGTGGACAAATAATATCTATCTGTGACGGGCAAATGAAGTCCTGTTCAGCTCAAAACAATAGTTTTCAATAGCTCAGCAACTGTTCCTCCAGTTTATTTCCTGTTTTTATATTAGCATAATCATTTCTATATGTTCTTGTTTTTTTTGAATAAATGTGTACCACAGAAGAACAGAAAAAATACACATCACGTATTGCACAGCCACATGATTTGTCACACACTTTTTTTCCTGTCAGGGTTAATTTGCAGTTCTGTCTATTTGGCTATGCTGCTTTCAATACAGAAAAGAGTCAGATTAAAGAATCCTTTCTTGTTGGTGTCCACCTTTATATGTTTGCCTGTCTGTATGTCTGTGCACTAAGGACATCATGAAAAACATCATATAAGCAGATGATAACAAAAACTATTTATAATTGTCAGGGCTGTTCCTGACAGGTTCATCACTTAACAGAAATCCTACAGCTGGCATGTGACACTATTGAGGCTAGATGATACAAAACGTTTGCTCAGACATCATTAGTGTAACCATCAAACCGATGTCCCCTGTGAGATCAAAGCAAGAAAGTCTAGGAAAAGCTTTTGCGCTATAAGTCATTTATGCATAAGTCATATTATCAAGACATATTACCCTTTCCATATGTACTTGTCCAAACACTTGTCAGAACTAGAATGGCTACAATGCTGTCTCATTAAAAAATCACGGACCTAAATCATAAAAGCTATGCAGATCATATCAAAGTTTTGGCCTTTTTCTCATTATCAGACAGACTACTGAGAGTCAACCTCTGCCTTGCATGCAGTGTTTCAACAGACTCTATCTATTCTGTCAGATTTTTCTTACTCTAGTCAAAAGTAATTTGGATGAATGGATGGATAATCACAAATTCACCCATGGTTTAGCATTCCTGTCCCTTATGGATAGATGAAACATGTAAATGTTCCAGTATAATCTTGTATGGCCTATCACTGGGTTACTCGTACGCAAAATATAAAGCCTAAAAACTACCATGGGAATGTAAGGCTAGGTTTTTAAGATGCTCACAGATTAACAGCATAGCATGTAGTATGAACCTATGTGCCTATCATACCAGTACAAGGCTGTGTCTTTATTAAAAGAGTATATCATAAAGCAAATTAACTGAATACTATCAAACTTATCATGTCAATTCTTCCATTATTAGAAACAAGGGTGGTACATGTTTAGCCATAATGCAAATTATATGTGGTTTCATAGGTTCATAGGTAAGTACTAAGCTATCTGCCCGAGGGTATCTATAAGCCTAGCCAGAATGTGTTGGCTTTCGCCGCCCCCTTAGATCAGTTCCCTGTGCCTCTGTCCAGCAGAGCCACTGCAGTGATCCCCGGGGTAAATTTTCTGTTTCCCATCCACTCGTCAAGGTTTCTCTTGAAGAGTGTTAGTGAGGGGCTCTGCCTAATATAGATTGAAATCCTGTTCCAAAGCATGGGGAGTCTCTGGGACAGGAATCTATCCCTCCAGCACGTCCTATTTATCATTGTGGTGAGGTTTAGATCCCTAGAGAGTGTAGCTCTTGGGGATTTGTTTTTTTTTAGGTGGAGCATGCCCATCAATTCTGGGTTGGACATGGCCTTGTTTCACACTAAAATAGTTTGTGATGAATGATAATTTTGGCCATCCAAGCACATCTCAGAAGTCATTTCATATACCCTTCTTCCTGTGAATTCTGACATAACCATCAAGATGCCTGAGCCAGTTAAAAGCCAAGTATTTTTTCATTTTATGGCCCTCCTTCATTTCCTAATAAAAAGTAATTTATGTGCTATACTGTAATATATCTAGGCATGATGCACTTAACAAGGAGCTCTATCTCCACCAGGGTATGCAGTTAACAGTACAGAATTAGATCACACAGGATAGTATTCCACATATAAGACCTCTGACAAGCAGGTATATTCCAAACAAAATGTCAATATGATGAAATGCAGCTTATTTTGCAGTACAGTCTCAAGATTTTCTTTAAATTATAAGCTTCTGTTATGCCATTAGTCTCATTTATGGATATATTTGTATTAGCAGACACATAAACTGATATTTATAGCTGGTATGAATTAACAACAGTGATATATATAGTGTGTGCTGTCTTGCCAAAGTAATTTCTTACCCTCAGGTTTTAGTGCCTACAAACAATGATACTATTTCATTTCTTAAGCCTGTCTGGCTTAAGTTAAAAGTGAACATGTTGGTTAAACACATGTTTCTTCATTTTTAAACACAGTTGTACAAACTTGCTGACAGTGGAGGGGAACGGGGCAGATGAGGTAAGTATGTCCAGTCACTGCAGCCAGCACCCATGCCACTGTATCTTTCTTTCCCTTTCATTTACCACTACCTGACTAATCCCAAACTCCACTGCATCATGCGGTCTTCCTATCTTTCATCAGCCTTTGTAGCAGGTTGGTCCAAGGCTGCAGCAACCTCTTTATGAAAAAATACTTTCCTCTGTCACATTTCATTCGTAGCCACAGTCTGCTGAATGTCTGGCTAATTATATGTAATCTGAAGGCCATTAGATATGCCAGCACCTTAGCACTAACCACTAAGCATGAGTCCAAAAAATTGTTGACCAGCTAACATACCCTGGCTGTTAGAGTGAGGTCCATAACAGATGATGATCTCCACTACCTTATATCCTGTAGCTAATAATGATTCTGTACTCAAAGGAGAAAGTTGAGCAGTGATGGGATAGTATTATCTTATTCATGTGAGCACCATCTAAGGACATACTTCAGCAATCACCTGAGTGCTCTCTAAGATGGTACCTGGTTGTTAGGCATTACAGTCCTGTTTTCAAATGTGTACCCAAAAAGTATTGCAAATTGTGAAAAACTGAACAAGCGTACTTTAAAAGAATGGCACATTTATATTCCTTACCTTTTAAAGTGCAGTTACTAAAGTTCAGAAAGTGGTTATCTGATCTGTAAATGTATTTATTATTTATTTCTTGACATTTTATTACCAGGAAGGTCAGACTAGGTAGATGCCCATTTTCAGCAGAGGCCTGGGGAGAAAAGCTCCAAAGTATTAGAGAAAAACATTTTAAGAACAATAATTTTATAATCTTCAAAAATAATATAAAAACATCTACAATTTAAATAATTATACCAGATTAGACAGAATGTGAAAACATTAGTTAATAACATATTCAACTTGTATGACAATGATTTAATATTTAAACAGATGCTGGCCATTTTCTAGCGAAATTAAAAGTAAGATAATACAAACAGGAATGGAAATAAAAAGTGAAAGAAAAAGCAGGGTTATGGCATATTTAGAAGAAGAGTCAGGGGAGAGAAATAGACTGAAGTAAGGAATGAGTGAAGAAAGTGTAAGGTATGAATTGGTACTTGTTCATATTTAGAGAAATAGTTTATCCTGGGGCTGAGCAAGAATATAGCCAGGTTTTGGCTACAAAGTTTTTCAGAATGGTTTTAGAGGACAGGAGGGAGGATATTGACCTTATGTATACAGATAAGGGGTTCCAGGCCTTAGCGGCATGGTATGAGTACAGATCATGCCCAACAGATTGTATAGGCTTGTGGACAGAGAAGAGTTTTTAGTCATTGGATTATAATGACTGGGAACATGGTTGTATAGAATTGTACTTAGTGTTGGACAAGCAGATGGATGCTGGATAATTTTACAGGTGGTAAGAAGCTGTCTATAAATTAGTTGATGGGGTAGTTCTAACTAATCAGTGTTGGGTTCTGAAAAGGGTATTTACTGCAAATTTATTGCAGCATTGTTCAATCATTAGTTCATGTTTAGCAGGTTGATTGGTTTTATATCTAGCTTTCACTTGACAGAGCTATCCCAGGTAGCTCAGGGTGGGCAACTGAATATCAGGCAGGTGGTAACTTGTAGGTCAGAATATGCCATGTCCTCAACCCATTAATCACTGGCAAAAGGCCATGCCCATTTGGCAACATTAACCTTTTACACCATCAAGTGGCTAGCTCTGCCATCTTGAGGATACTGCACACCACAGTAGATGCCCAAAGCAGTTGGTCTGTGCAACTCTTCCCTCAAAGCAGTTGGTCTGTGCATATAGAGCTTGTGCTATGGCCCACAATTCCATTTATTGGTGAGCTTGAGATGGAAACACTTGGCATGTTTTTAAGAGGTGGTAGGAACCTCACAGAGGTACAGGGAGAGCATGCAAACTCTGAACAGGCATTGGTAGAAGGTCAAGCTCAAACCTTATACCTTGTGAATGGGAGGCAAGGACCTTAACCATTATGCCAGCTGGTAGATGCATTGAATTAGCAAACAGGTTGGGGAGGACAGATCAGCAAAGTTGCTGCATGCAGATGATGTGGCATCACAGGCAGACTGAACAAGAACAATAACACAAGACAGGAGAATGGAATGCAAACCTGAAGGCACATGGGATGAAACTAAGTTCAGATTAGACAGTGGTAATGGCCGCAAACTGGGGAAATCAGAAGAAACTGGGAACTGAGATAGAAGAGAAGATAGTGGAAGATGTTAATACCTTCAAGTATCTGGGAGGTATGGTTGAGAAGGGAAGTCTGAATGAAGAGGTCAAAGCTAGAATCAGAGAGGCTGAAGTCAACTAGCATAGAGTGTCAGATGTAGTGAATGACAGAAGAATGCAAGATGAAAAGTAAGGTGTAGAAACCAGTGGTGGAGCCAGTACTACTGTATGGTACATAAATCTGAGCAGTAAAGGCAGAGCAGATGAGGAAGCAAGAGGTGATGGAAATGAAGTGCCCAAGAAGTGTGGTAGGCTGCCCACAGATGAAGAAATGAAGACATAAGACCAGATGCCAAAGTAGCTTCAATTGTGGAAAAGATCAAAGAGAATATATTATGGTGGTTTAGGCACATGTGCAGAAAAGCAGAAGACAATCTGGTGAAGAAGATTTGGTACAGATAGGAAGAAGGTAAGAGGAAACGAGGGTGTCCAGCAAAGGGTTGGATGGGTTGTGTGAGAGGAGATTTGTGATAGTCAGGCATAAGTGCTGAAGAAGGCATTGGCTTGAGAGAGATGGTGACAGTTAACATGACATCCTGACCCTATGTAAAAAATGGGAAAACGAGGGCTGATGATGATGATTATTGCAGCATTGTTGAAATTTTGATTTTTGTGATGCCTAAAGGTTAGTGAGGATGAGAGTGCCATAAAGTAGTGAGGGTAGTAGATAAGTAGTGGCAAGTGTAGTTTTAGATGCATTGCTGAGAAGGTTTTTGGCTGTGTAAAGCATCCCTAGTTTTTGATGAGTTTTTTTAATGTAATTTTTGTACAGGCAGGTCAAACTTAAGATTATCATCCACTATCATCACTTATAATTTGCTATGAGAAGTGACTTCAGTGGTTGGTTGTACTATTAAGAGAGAAGATTTTAAATTTTGTTTTTTCATGAGAGAGGGACTTTGGGGGAAAAAGAAGTAGTTTTTTTGGGGGGGGGGTTAGCATGAGTTGTGAATTGCAGACCCATGTTTCAGAGGCTGTTAAAGCTTTCTGAGTAATTTTTGGAGATGTCTAGGTTACCTGATATGCATATGAAATTGTAGTCCTCTGCATATTGCAGTTGGAAGACTTGTATAAATGTGTGGTGAGTGTTGATGAGGATGTTAAAGAGGAGGGTACTAAGGATAGATCCTTGGGGCACACCTGTGATGACTAGGACGTTTGAAGATGTGGGAAAGTGCCATATTACTGATACCTATTGGACAAGTAGCTTTTGAACCATAGAAGGGTTTGCTGAGATAAACCTAACAAGGACATTTTAAGTAAGAGTTTGCTAAGACAAACTGTGTCAAAATTTTATGAAAAAGCAATAGTTCACAGCTTTGTCTCGTATTGTCTTCCCTGTAAGTAATTCAGCAATTCGCTCATTGTCGAAATAGCAAATACATTTTCCTTTCTCCACTTTATGTGTGAAAAGTGCAAATATATTGATAAAAGCACTGATTAAATATAATAGTTCTGTGTTTTTTTTTCATGAGAATTTATTTTAGTGTACAGCCTGGATGGATCTACAATACAGCTCCTCTGGAAGTGATATTAATGACAGTATCCAGCCAATCAGCTGAGACCAGCTCTTGTCTGCACATACAAATTGCCTTATCTCTTAGTATTCATCTTTGGAAAAATCAAGTTGCAGTATGCTGTTAAGGTATGGTGGTCTGAAGATTAGTGACGGCAGGGCTGGTTGTGATACAAGTGTTATGCAGTTGGAGGATTATGGTATTCTTGATGAATTTAATCAGTGATCCTTTATTAATCCAACGACCAAGTAATCCTTCTATTTCCATCTCCTTTTGTCTCTGATGCCTTATGCATGGAACTGGAAGATGTGGAAACCAGCTAATGACATTTGCATTCCAAAATCACTACCTCCTCTAAAAGAACAAGTATCATTGGTAAAATAATAGCAATCCACAATACACATTGCTGTTGAATCTCATCAGCCATGCACAGCAGAGTCGGGCAACATATGGCTCTGCACAACATACCATGGCAGAGTTAAGGGTTTCACACATACCTATAGTTTCTGGCATGCAGTGTAGGATTTTACTTCTCCTATAGCTTGACTCAAAAGTGAACTGAACTGTCTCAGTATCATGTACAAGAAATCCACGACAGTGATACTTTGCTCATTGCCTGATTTTCTCTGCACTGTATTTAAGTCTTCTTTGTGAATTACTTCAATCTGAAACAGTTTATAAACTCAGAGCAGCAACTTGCCATGAACATACATATGTTTTAATCTGTTCAAATAGGCTACATGTGAACCTTAAGTGTCTAACTCTTTCTAATACTAAGGTTTCTGATTCTTTAACATTATCCTTTTCATATCACCTAACCAAGTACAATCCCACATTGCTAAGTGCATATTCTCATTTTGTAACACTTTAATATCACACGTGCATTCATTTTATTCAAAATCAAGACTGATGTCTGTTTTGTTTTTTAACTCGTATCTGTTTTCCACTTACTTATGACATATTATCATGATTTATTCTTCATTTTAAAATCTAATATGGCTCTATTAAGTTCAACATATATGCTCATTTATTTCTTTAGATCATTGCAATCACGTCATAATCTACCACAAATAGCAGCTACCTATTTATTATTATTATTCAACTATTATTATTTACATACTTTTATGACAAATTAACAGTGATTTTATGAATGCAGCATTATCCAACAAATCTAACCTTCAGTTTGTATTCTGATACAGTTTATATCTGCTTTTGCAACATTTGATGGCCACAACATCCAGAAATACACAGCAGCTACTATATTTCTATCTCCTGCTACCACTGAACATAATAATTGCCAAAATAAGAGTTTTACAATCTCTAACACTGCAGAGCTTGCTAAATAACTGAAATTTTAGTTTTTTTCAATATTACCTCCTAAATTAATTGTTAAAATCATATTTCCTTTTACTATGATGCAAAATGAGCTTTCATCTCTCAAAAACCATGTCTGCAGTGTATTCATATATTTCTTCATCCCCTTTGTACTATCCCTTTTATTTTAGAACAAACTTCATTTCATTATAATGATATTTTAATGTATAATGCATGCAACAACAGATTGAAAGAACAATGAGAAATCTTTCAAGTTTCTTATAATTTATTCTCGCTTTTAATACCAGTCACAAATGCATATAACATTTTTACTTCTGCACATTTTGTTTTCATTTTTGTATAATATTCCCACTAACTTTCTAACATCTTCCTCTGTCTGGTACTTTTTAAGAAATTCCCAGGTCAGTTAACTGCAGGTGCAGATTGTAAAGTTTTGTTTGAAAATAATTCTAATAACTGGAGATAGGAAATACTGAAGAAAGAGCTGCATATAAACTGTTAATATATTTTGGCTAGTGGGTGGAAACACAGGGTCAACAAAGTGTTGGCATATGGATATAAAAATTAGAAATTTGAAACCTTTTTCACATCTTAGGACTTACAGTAGAAACTTTTAATATTTTGGTCTAGGTGAATTATGAGAATCTAAGGATAGTATGTTAGTTCATAGTGTAAAACAAAGATTACATGTGTACAGAATAAGTCACAGAAACATTTCAGATATTATACAGAGCCACAGAGCCAAAGCAATGATATGCTGAATAATGTTGCTGATTTATTTACTGGCTTATGAAGTTCACTACGAGAATATCATATACAAGTAAAGCATTATGCCATCTCAGTGAAACATGCTTCCAGGAAACTCTCTGTAGCTCTCTGGGGGAATTAAAGTAAATGGAAAGTTTTGGTGTTATTAAGAAATAAAATAGCCAGCTGAATAGATAACAGTATGGCTACTGTTGTAAAGGAAGACAAAACATAGTTGAATTGGTGCACAAGGTTTGCATAAAATAGTTAAAAGGAAAAATACCAATGACGTTCAGTTTAAGCTATCTTAAGAATGCTAGATGATAAGTTCCTTTCAGCACTAGATGACAATGGTGTTTTTAGCAGATAATTTATATAAAGTGATCTCAAATTGTATACATTTACTGTACAACTAGTAGGTAAACATATATAGATTCCTTAGACTTTTGTTTGGGATTTCATTAGTACCATGGATACTCCCAAAAGCTGTTACACACGTAATTAAGGGTTTGGAAAGTATTACAAACCTACTTATTGATCCACTACTGTAGACCTGGACACAAGAAGAGCATGACAGGTGACTGGTACAGCTGCTGAGTAAATCATGATATGCGATATTAAGTTTAATAAGGCCAACTGTAAAATCAGAATGGCACATTTGAAATATATGGGTAACATCTTAATAACCCAAGAGTTAAAAATCTGATTCAGAAAAATCTAAACAACTGTGTAAATGCCATGTTCAGAAGACAAGCAGGCATTGCAGAAGTTTCCCAGAATGATAAGAGTATCTTGCAAAATGTGTACCTAATATTTCTGAGGAAACTATGTCTTTAAGAAAACTGCTAGTGTACAATCTAGGTTAAGATTGGAGCTATGAACAAGGCACGAGTTTTGAAATGCTCAAGAAACTAGCTGTAGATGCTTACATCATAAAAATAGTACATGAATATGTCAGTTGTGTTACAATTAGATGCCAGAATGATATAGGAGCAATAAGCTTACCAAAGAGTAAATCAGTTGGGTATGAGTAAAATGCAATTTCAAGTCCTGAAAAGTGATATGTTTATATCAAAATAAAGAGTTGACAATAGTGTATAGATGCAAAGACTGTCATCAGTATGTCTATGGCAAGGAAATTCACATGGAAACAGGCTATAAACCCTTGCAAGCATATTCAGTAAGTCTTTGTAAAAGTTAACTCCTAGTTGGAGGAAATATTACTTAATTTGCAGAAGTATTACCTGAAAGGGAAATACAAACCAGAGAATACCAGAATACCTAAGAGAGTTGTGTGAATAATTAGAAGAAGAATTAGTAATTCTTTGTTTAATTCTACTGTTACCAATGGCAAAGGAAAAAGTGAAATAATGGCAGAGGTGTACTGATTATAATGTAGAAATGGAGCTACTGAAATATATTACATTCAAAGTCTGATATCGACAAAAATAGTAAATAAGGAAATAATTTCAGTGTAAACTTTTTTTTTCCACAGAAGAAGTAAATTGTGCTCAGAAGTTATTTTTAAAAGTTGGCAAAATTATTGTTCTCAATTAACCAAGAAAGCAAATGCTTGAGAAAACATGAATCACATCTGGATATCATCATCTTCTTTCGCCTGTTCCTGTTAGGGGTCGCCACAGCAGATCATCTGTTTCCATTTCTTCCTGTCCTCTGCATCTTGCTCTGTTACACTAACCACCAGCATGTCCTCTCTCACCACATCCATAAACCTTATTTTAGGCCTTCCTCTTTTTCTGTTACCTGGTAGCTTCATCCTTAGCATCTTTTTCCCAATATACTCAGCATCCCTCCTCAGCACATGTCCAAACCAATGTAATCTTGCCTCTCTGGCTTTGTCTCCAAACCTTCCAACCTGGGCTGACTCTCTAATATACTTATTCCTAATCCTGCCCACTTTCGCCACACCCAGTGCAAATCTTAACATCTTTAACTCTGCCACATCCAGCTCTAACTCTTGCCTTTTTGCTAATGCCACTGTCTCCAACCCATGTAACATAGCTGGTCTTACAACCCTCTTGTAGACCTTCACTTTCACTCTTACTGGTACTTGTCTTTCAGAAATCACTCCTGACACTCTTCTCCACCCACTCCATCCTGTCTGTACTCTCTTCTTCACCTCTCTTCCACACTCACTATTACTCTGAACTATTGATCCCAAGTATTTAAGCTCATCCACCTTTGCCACCTCTATTCCTTTAATCCTCACCATTCCACTATCCTCCCTCTCATTCACACACATATATTCTGTCTTAGTCCTGCTGACCTTCATTCCTCTTCTCTCTAGAGCATATCTCCACCTCTCCAGGGTCTCCTCCACCTGTTCCCTACTCTCACTACAGATCACAATGTCATCTGCAAACATCATAGTCCACGGGGACTCCTGTCTGATCTCATCTGTCAACCTGTCCATCACCATTGCAAATAAGAAAGGGCTCAGAGCTGATCCTTGATGTAATCCCACCTCCAACTTAAACGCATCCATCACTCCCACCACAGACCTCAGCTCTGTCACACTACCTTTGTACATATCCTTTACCACTCTTACATACTTTTCTGACACTCCCGACTTCCTCATACAATACCACAACTTCTCTCTAGACACCCTGTCATATGCTTTCTCTAAGTATAAAAAAACACAATGGAACTCCTTCTGACCTTCTCTGTACTTTTCCATCAACACTCTCAGAGCAAACATCACATCTGTAGTGCTCTTTCCCAACTTGAAACCATACTGCTGATCACTAATCATCACATCCCTTCTTAACCTAGCGTCCAGTACTCTTTCCCAAAACTGCATGCTGTGACTGATCATTTTAATCCCTCTGTAGTTACTACAGCTCTGCACATCACCCTTATTCTTAAAAATCGGTACCAAAACACTTTTTCTCCATTCCTCAGGCATCCTCTCACTTTCCAAAATTTCATTAAACAATCTGGTTAAAAACTCCACTGCCATTTCACCTAAACACCTCCATGCTTCCACAGGTATGTCATCTGGACCAACAGCTTTTCCATTCTTCATCCTCTTCATAGCTATCCTTACTTCCTCCTTGCTAATCTATTGCACTTCATGATTCACTATCCCAACATCATCCAACCTTCTCTCCCTCTCATTCTCTTCATTTATCAACCCCTCAAAGTACTCTTTCCATCACATCTGGATATAATAAAGTTTAAAGAAAGAACAGGAGCTATAATATTTTGGCCAAGAATGCCATCCCAACGAAGGCAGTACAGAGCTGTGCCATCTTTATTGCATACCATATAAACAATCCAAAGAATTAGATAATTCTCTGAAGTCAAGGCTAATGTGGAAGGCCTCTGGATGACAAAGTTTGCCAATGACTGCAAGCTGGGGGCAATCATTGAATCCCCCAGTATTGTAGATATCCTTTAGGAGGGTCTAGATTAGACAAATGATTGGTGTCAGAACCATGGAATAAAACTAAATATAAAATAATGCATTATTCTACCCTTTGAGAAGTCAAATATCCCTGCAAATTACAACATTAATAGCACACCCCTAAGAATAGACTCAGAGGTGAGAGATTCAAGTACACAAATAGGTAGTAGCCTGAAGTTTGATTGTCATCTGTCTACAGTATTATGGAAAGGTTAAGGTAAGGTGCTGGAGTTAAGGTTAGGGTTAGGGTTAGGCTTAATGCACATTAGAAGCTTTGTCCCCTACATCACCTTACTAATGGATGCAAAACCTAACCCTAATCCTAATCCTGCTTCTGCCACTAATCCTAACCCAATACTTTACCTTAGAAAATTCCTTTCTGTAACACTACTCAAGAGAGGCTCAGACACAGAAACATGCACTAAAAAACTCCAACATGAAAGCTCTCCACTTACCTAGCCCTTCCTCTAACCCTAACATGCCTACACTCACACAAATACACTCTCAGTCCTCACACCAACCCAACCTCTGCCCACATTCTGAACTGTCTACATTTTTAACTGTTTACATTCTGAACCATCTTTTTGATACAGCAGTTCTGACTGTTAACATTCCACTTCCGCACTGTAGTGCAATCTCGGAGTTGGTATATTTATGTTACGGAGGGGTGGGGGGCAGAGCCCCTCACGGGGGGTGCAGGGGGGAGGAGCCCCCCTGCTAACAGTTTAGGGTAAGTGTTTGTTGTGTGTTTATGTTTACTTTACATAGTCGGCATTCTGAAAGTCGATCATATGGTCCCGGACATATGAAAGTCGACTTTCTGAAAAGTCGACCATGTAAAGTAGACCCATATATATATATATATATATATATATATATATATATATATATATATATATATATATATATAAAACATTGGGTGTGGAAGGCTTGAAAAAACAACTTTAAAGGAGAACAGCAATATTCAAAATTTGATGTTTTGTATTTTCATACTTTTTCATAATATCAAAGCTTGCACTTTCAAGTCTTGAAATTACAATATTTTGTTGGGGAGATGGAGGTTGGCATACTGATTAAGTTGTTTACCTCACAAACACAGGGCCCAAAGTTCAAGTCTCACTCTTGATCACTATTTAGTTATTAGCCAGAAATGTAAGAGTTTGTGGTCTAATTGCCTATTATTTTATTTGAACTCAATATGATGCCCAGAATAACACCTACAATGTACAATCCCATTTATATATATATATATATATATATATATATATATATATATATATATATATATGTGTGTGTGTGTGTGTGTGTGTGTGTGTGTCTATATATATATATATATATATATATATATATATATATATATATATCTCCCATCATCTCCATCCTACTTAGTTATACTTTCTGATTGGATCTTGTTTACTCCAGCCATCCATATTTCCTGGCTTCCAGCCCTTCTTTCTCTTTTCCTCCGTCTAATCTAATTATTGTGTTTTTACCTCAATATACTTGCACCAACTCTAGCATTTGAATGCACAGGATTTTGTGGGTAAATCTACTCTGTTGTTTACTTGCCACCTCATCTTTTGTTCTGATTTGTATCTTGTTTACTTTATTTCCTTAGGACTTATAACAGTTATTTTCTGACCATCCATTTAATGGTACAGTATTACTATAACTTTATTATTTCCTGGCTAGGGGTCCTTTCTCCCCCTCCTTCCTCCCTCCATTCAACTCATGAATTTGACTTTTTCACCCCCACTTATATGCATGAAATCTTGTTTCATTCTCTAAGGCATTAATAATCCCTCCTCACTTTTCCTAGCACCCTGCATTTGTTTTTTCCCCATCACTGAGTGTTATACTGTTTATATTGTTATAATTTATATAATTCAAGATCTGGGCCATAACATTAGTGCTGGCTAACCTGGGTTTTAGGTTATTCTGCTCTGGGTGGGTCCTGGATTTCTTAATTCCTTTGGTTAGACATTTCATATGATAAAATCCCACCAATTTACTCATTCCTTCAATACAAAAGGCTGTTAACAGAAATGGATGGTCAGCACTAAGTTTCCCAGTCAGAGCCACAGATCCCCCACTTTCTTTTTCCTTAATTGGTACCTTTTGGCCTCCTGCCTGGTAGCAATCACTAGACGGCCCCACAAAGACTTGTAATTTGAGCCCCAGACATCCACAGCAGTTATATATGCTTAGTTTCTCAGTCTAACAACCATTAAGCACATGGTAGTATCGGTCAGACTGTATCAGAAACACTTTTTTTTTTTTTTTTTTTTTCAGTTTCCCCCTTTTGTTCCCATTTTCTCTTAAATACCTCTGGCTAATAGGGCTGGTTGGAAATGGAAGGGACAAACCTAGTTTGTAGCATGCTGTAATGAAGGGAGATACTGCCAGCACAATTATCTGGAATTTTGTACATAATTATATGTCATTTGTGGATATCAAAATGATTTATATAAGGTGCTTGTGTTATAACTCTATTAGAACTGTGTGTCATCTGTATATCAACCTGGTTTGCACAGATGTGTATTGAAAAGGTATTTTATAAAGTGTTTGTGTCTGAAATGCAACCATAGTGTGCCCTGTTGGAAGAAAGCAGAAATGTGCATGGACTATTGTAACTGTCTAAATGCATATATTTTAACAGTGGAAACTGAAATACAGGAGGTCTGAAATTAAATTACCGTATAGGCTATGCAATAAAAGATGGTATCTTTCAGTTTTCAATGCAACTAGAGAGACAGACTCTGTGCTGAGAAGCTTGCCTTTAGGGTGAATTAATTACTAGTCTTGAAAGCATGAAGGAATGCAATTGTTTTATGACTTCCAACATCTGCCAACAATCTGAGGTCTATGTATTTTCACAGTTAAATGCTAAATACTGCCAGCTTCCTACAGTAGGGGTTTTGCCTGGGAACTAGAGTGATGTCATTCTGCAAGCTATCCCAGGAGTAATATTTGAGATATTAATTTGAGAAGTCTCTTAGTGCAGCAGAGCATTCTGCATTCTGTTTTGGACATGACACTGATGCCCCTTGAACTCTGATGTCACTGTAAATATATATTTAGTATTGTAGTGTTAATTTATTATTTATTATTATATATATTTAAACTTTTCACTGTAGCTGATCTGTGCAGAGATATTTAAGTTTTGAGAGTACTTGCATATTTATTTGATGACACTGTGTGGGCCACTCCTAATGACCTTGCTCTTGGTCAAACTACCATTTGCATTAGTATTAATATTTCACAGTAAGACTGGACACCCTTTGTTAAGCGCCTTAAAGTAGTTGATAAGGAGTGACTGGTGGCAATAATAACTACCTTGTAATCTGGGCAGAAGGGGGCATAGCTAGTAAACCTGTGCCAGCCTTTCCCACGTGTGTGTGTATGTGTGTGTGTGTGTGTGTGTGTGTGTGTGTGTGTGTGTGTGTGTGTGTGTGTAAATCAAACCTTAAAGTGTGTGTGTTGGCTGCTTGGGCAGGGACATGAAGCACTGGTGGACAGAGAGGGTGCTGGGGGTCTTGACTTGGTCACTCAGCTGAGATCTCAACTCTATAGCTGTGCCAGTGGGGTGTCTTACTGGAGATCTGAAGTGAGAGTGAGGAACCAGCCCCGGACTGACTGTGGTTTCTGTGTGCTCTTGAGGGAAATTGCACTTGATGCAGAGAACTGCATCTGAAAATACTGTGTGTGTACCTGTCATCATCTCAGTGTACATCCCCCACTGGTGCCAGTAGTGAGGATTGAAGCTCCTTGATTATTAGTCCAGTGGAGGGTCATCTCATATTGTTTGGCAGTGGTAGGTTATCCACATCACGTATTGGTGGGCAGTGGTGAGATCACCACATCATATATAGGTTTCAGTGGTGTGGATATTGAACTCCTGCTGCCTGTAAACAGTGGTCACTAAAGAAGTTGTTTGTACTCTCAAGCAGCCACACAGTGATCATTCAGAGTTTCATATCACAATAGTTTTATTTATTTTTTGTTAGCTTAGTTAATCAGGGAGAGCAGGCAAGGATGTCAGTGGAGGATTATGGTAAGCTGACAAGGAACCAGTTGGCTGAGATGTGGCAAGCCAAAGGCTTGGGACATGCCAACCTGACTAAAGGAGAAATGATTGCAGCCTTAACCAGATCTGCGTTACAGACCAGCAACCAGGAGAACAGCCAGAAGGACCTTGGGGATATACAACTCTCAGAAAATGGACAGTTCAATTTTGCCTCAGAGGATTTAAAAATCCATCTGGGGTTTAATAGACTTGAACTGGAGGCCAAACATTTGGAAATAGAATCAGCAGAGAGACTGGAGGTGTTTGGTGGTCAAAGCAGAATCAGCAGAGAGCCAAAGATGTCTGGAGGCTGAAGAAAATGAGAGGCAGAGGCAACATGAAAAGGAGATGCTGACTCTTCATCCTGGTCATGGAGGTAATGGAGAAGGGAGTAACCAAACCCCAGAAGTAATACATGTCAGTAAATTTCTTCCACAATTTACAGAGGGTGATAATTTTGACAATTGTATTCATATGTTTGAAGGGGTATGTAAACACTATAATGTTGACCAAGGGCTCTGAGCATGGTTCCTGACCTCCTTACACTATGGTAAAGCTGTAACTGATGTTTCTAAATTGTCTGATACTGATTGCTTAAATGATAATACAGTTAAAAATTGTCTATTAGAGTGTTTTAAGTTAACACCTGAAGCTTATAGAAAAAAGTTTTGTGAGCATAGAAGCAAGGCAGATAAAAGTGTGTGTGTGAATATATTGCTGAGTTAAGCACTTATTTTCATAGTTTGGGTGAGTGGGTGTCAGGTTACCACTTTTGAAGGGCTGGCAGACCTTTTGCTGAGGGAACAAGCCCTTAGCACTTTGCTTGAGGACATGAGAATCTGGTTGGCAGATAAAAAATGCAGTACAGCAGATGAGTTGGGGAAAAAAATGGAAATCTATACCTAGTAAGCCGAGCATTACTGCACAGGAAAGGGATACCCAGTGCTGCCCATGGGTCTACGGGAAACCATGGTGGGTAGCCTAAACCTCCCCAACAGAGTCTGTCAGTAACAGGGGAAGCCACTAGTTCAGTTACAAAGCCAGGATCAAGGGTTAAATGTTTTAAATGTAACCAGTAGGGCCATGTAGCATATAGATGTCCATGGAGGCAAGGTGGGGAAAAAAAGGTGGGGGAGCCAGTAAGTGGGAATGACAGAAGGGTTTATCTCATAACATAGAAATATTAAAACTTCGAACGTTCTGATATCGAACACTATTCAGAGAATGCTAAGAATAGCGAAGCTGCAGAACAGCAAATTCTTTCCTTGGGAAAGAATTAGGTTGGCCATTTCTGAGGCTTTGCTATTCTTAGCGCTGTGGTGTAAAGTTATGGGTTGGGTTTAGGTAAGTGTGCGTTTGTTTATAAGTTAGGGTTAGGGGCTGATTAAGTGAGTTAGGGTTAGGGCGCAGGTTAGGCGTGTGTGCAATGGTGACAGACTTTAGGGTTAGGGGCGGTTTAAGTGAGTTAGGGTTAGGGTGCGGGACAGATGAGTGTGCGATAGTGATGGACCTTAGGGTTAGGTTTTGGGTTAAGGTAAATGGGTAGATAGTAGTGTATGTTTAGTTTAGTGTAGCGTTAGATGTAGGAATTTAAGTGTATGTGTGTGGTTGCTGTTTGTTTGATGTGCTTGTGTTGTGTGTATGTGTTTTGGAACCATGGAAAAAATTTGCTGTTCTGATTGTTCAATATTTTTATGTTTAGATGTTTTGGGGCCGATGAAATAGCGTTCTCTATTTTCATCTTTCGATAATGTGATATAAACGCTGACAGAATGCCAGCAGTAAGTTGTCTGGAGACAACAAGGGTACCAAACTACCAAAAGAGATTATATCCTATGTTAGTAGATGGGAAACAGGCCACTACTATGAGAGACACAGCCTCTGACGTAACCATTGTGAAGCCTGCAATGGTTACAGAGGAGCACTACTCGCTTGGGCAGTCTACTCCAATCAGAACTTTAGGAGGGAACCCATTCCTAATACTTTTGACTAGGGTTCACCTTGACTGGGAGGGAGGAAAAGGAAGTAAGCAAGTAGGTGTGTTTGGGAATATCCCTGCAGATGTCCTGTTAGAGAATGATTTTGATAATGCAGTACCTTGTGTGCATGCAGTCAGGCTTGGAGATAAGCATGTGGGTCTGGTAGCCTGGGGGGACCCAGACAGACCACATACTTGAAGCCAGGACTGGTAAGGTGGCTACTTCAGAGAAGGAACTATCCTGTAGCAGTGAGACTGAAGGTGAGCCACAGCTGCTGGTGGTTACTGATGCTCTCTTGGACAGAGTGACTGCAAGGGCAGAGTTGAGTAGTAGTACCCAGGCTGACAGTGAGGCACCACTGTCAGGGGATACCAGACTTTCTGTGGAAGGGGAGCTGGGAAGGGTTATATAGAGAGAGTTGAGACAGGCTCAGCTCTCAGACCCTACATTACAGGGCTTGAGGGAGGTTGCCAAGGAGGCACCTGATTCTCAACAAAAAGGTGAATCTGTATAATGGGAGAAAGCGTTACTATATAGAGAGTGAACCCCAGAGGGAGGTCTAGAGGGGGCAGAGAATACAGCAGTTGGTTGTACCCAGACCCTACCGTCTGGCACTTCTAGCAATAGCCCATGACATTCCCTTTGTAGGTCATATGTGCATAAAGCATACCAAGAGATGTATTATGCAGAACTTTTATTGGCCTGGGATTTCCAGAGATGTAACAGGGTACCACAGGACCTGTGAGCAGTGCCAAAAGGTAGGCAAGGCAGGAGACAAGGTCAAAGCTACTTTGATGCCTTCACCTGTGATTAAGGAGCCATTTTGGAGGGTAGCTATGGATATTATGGGCCCTCTGAGTACCTCAAGTTCCACAGGGAAGAAGTATATCCTAGTGGTACTAGATTATGCTACCAGATACTCTGAGGTAGTGGCTCTGTCTTCCATCGAGGTAGACCAGGTGGCAAATGCTTTTTTAGAGATTTTCAGCAGGGTACATTTCCCAAAAGAAATACTGACTGACAGAGGTGCCAATTTCATGTCAGACCTTCTGGCTTGTCTGTGGAAGCACTGTGGGGTGAAACACCTAAAGACCACACCCTACCATCCATAGACTAATGGTCTTATGGAGAGGTTAAACTCTACACTAAAGACTGTGCTATGGGCATTTACAGACCAGTTTAAGAGGGAGTGGGACAAATATTTGCCCCATCTGTTGTTTCCTTACGGAAAAGCACCCCAGGAATCAATAGGTTTTTCACTCTTTGAGTTGCTGTATGGGCATAGGGTGAGAGGACCTCTAGATTTGATTCACGATGAGTAGAAGGTTGAGTGTGAATACCACAAGGGATCTGTTGTGACATATGTCCTAAAACTCAGGACAAGGCTCAGGAACTCATGGGCTTAACCCAGGAGAACCTGGCAGATGTCCAACAGCAGAAAAAGATCTGGTATGATAGGAATGCTCGAGCTAGAGAGTATGCTGTAGGGCAGCAGGTTATAGTTCTCATTCCTCTCAGAGATAATAAGCTACAGGCACATTGGGAGGGGCCCAAACTACATGGTTAAACTAATAGGCGGAAGGCAGGGGCACAAACTGTACGATGTTAACATGATGAAACCTTACCATGATAGGGAGGCCCTGGTGCTATGTATTTGCAGTAGGTGGCAGGAGGAGTCTGAGGGGGAATCTATGGCTACAGGGAGCCAGCCAGAAAAATCCCGAATTACTATGGTGGAGCCTAGGGTTACAGGCATATGATATAACAGTGCAACACTGTAATGGAGTCAGCAATGCAAAGGCAGCTGGGATCTCAACACAGGTAATGGGGTAATGTATTCCCAGATAGGCTTATTCCTCTCAAGCAACATTTCTCATGGGTCACTTGAAAAACTAGCCTGAGTCTTTGAAGGGGGAATAAGTATGATGAAGGGTGGTATTGCCAGCACATCTATCCAGAATTTTGTAAATAATTATGTCATTTGTGAATATCGAAATGATTTATAGAATATGTTTGTGTTGCAACTGTATTAGAATTGTATGTCATGTGTATATCAAACAGGTTTGTACAGACATGTGTTGAAATAATATTTTATAAAGTGTTTGTGTTTGAAATGTAACCACAGTGTGCCTTGCTGGAAGAAAGCTGAAATGTACATGCACTATTGTAACTATCTAAATGTATATATTTTAACAGTGGAAACTGGAATACAGGAGGTTAACTTCAGTCCCAGAAATTTTAGGAAAATAGCTGAAATTAAATTACTTTATAGGCTGTGCAATAAAAGATGGTATCTTTCAGTTTTTAATGCAGCTAGAGACACAGAGTCTATGCTGAGAAGATTTCTGTATTGTTTTTAGGGTGAATTAATTACTAGTCTTGAAAACATGAAGGCATGCAAATGTTTTATGACTTCTAGCATCTGTCAAAGATCTGAGGTCTATGTATTTTCACAGGTAGATGCTAAATGCTGCCACCTTCTAGCAGTGGGGGGTTTGCCTGGGAACTAGAGTCAGAAGACAAGAAGTAATATCATTCTGCAAGCTATCCCAGCAGTAATATTTGAGATATTAATCTGAGAAGTCACTTAGTGAGACAGAGCATTCTACATTCTGTCTTGGACCTGACAACTAGACGATCCATTCATCACATCTGCTTTGCCCTAATAAAGAAAGTTTCTAGGGAACAGTATAATTCTCTTTGATACAGTCAGGAATATAGTAAAGCTTGATTTAGATATTTTTCTTTTTTTTATTTGAGACTGTCCTGCAATGTTGTTTTAAATATTTCCTGTGGTTTTGAACTCTGATTTCTCTGTGAATATATATTTAGTATCATCTTGTGCATTTATTATTGATTATTAAATATATTTAAACTTTTCATTGTTGCTGATCTGTGTAGATATATTTAAGTTGTGAGAGTACTTGCATATTTATTTGCTGACACTGTGTGGGCAATTCCTAATAGCCTTGCTCTTGGTCAAACTACCATTTGTATTAGTATTAATATTTCACAGTAAGAGTGGTCACCCTTTATTAAGGGCCTTAAAGTATCTGATAAGGAGTGTCTGGTGACAGTAATAATTACCTTATCATCTGGGCAGAAGGGGACATAGCTAGTAAACCTGTGCCAGCCTTTCCCAGGTGTGTATGTGTGTGTGTATGTGTGTGTGTGTAAATCAAACCTCAGAGTGTGTGTGTATGTGAATCAGCTACTTGGGCAGTGACACAAAGCAATGGTTGGACAGAGAGGGTGCTGGGGGTCTTGGCTTGGTCACTCAGCTGAGAGTTTAACTCTATAGCTGTGCCAGTAGGTAGATTTATTGGGGATCTGGAGGAAGAGTGAGGAACCAGCCTGGGCTGACTGTGGCCTCTGTGTGCTCTTAAGGGAAATTAAACTTGATGCAGAGAGCTGCATCTGTAAATACTGTGTGTGTGCACTTTTCATCCTCTCAGTGTATGACCGACTGGTGCCAGTGGTGAGGATTGAGGCTCCCTGATTACTGGTCCAGTGGGGGGGTCATCACACATGCTTTCTTGGACCAAAAGCTACACAATAAATGGTGAAGGCATGTTTTTTTCACTGTGATAGCCCCATAACTGTTGTTCCACAATGTTTTACTTATTAAAGAATAGATTTCACATAGCATGGGAGAGAGGGACTCATGGAAACAGCATTATTTTAATTTATAGAGACCCAGATGTTCTAAGCTATGTAATTAATATGGGATTCCACATTTCTCCCATAAGAAATATGTACATTTGCTCCTCTATAGGACGCCCTGCAGACCCAATGATTCCAAGTATAAAACTACTGTAGTTTTTTTTTTTTGAGCAAAGATTTACTACATCAATAAATAAGTAGACTTTTAGCTGTCTATTTGTTTTTTTTTACACTTTTTGGATTTATCAGTTTGTTGTGGAACTTGTTTACCATGGAACCATAAGTGAGTGACCAGCTAACACATGGTTTGCATTTAGTTCATGGCCTAAATCTAGCCCTCCGCTCCCTAGATTGAAGCAGTGCCATCTTAGGTTGCTAAGCATATTGACATAAAACCATTTCAACTCATCTCCCATGCCACCCTTCTACAGTAATACACCAATCCCCATTCCATAGTTTTAAATACTAAAGTAAGGTTAGTTAATTTAGATTGTCTGTTTTTAATGGAATGATCCACCAAAGTTAGGTAGATCTGAAGATATTCAAATGCAAAAGTGCTTGCAAACTCAACATTTGCTGTTTTAAGCTTAGTCCTGATAATACTCCCATTAAAATCCCTAAGGTCACTCCATTTTCAATGCTTTTAAACAGGCTTAGGTAAGCCTCTTGTACTAAAAATCAAACATTCAGCTGGCACTGCTTGGATTAATTTAATTTGTTAATTTACCTCCAGCTATGAATGCAATACTTCAGACCCATGCAATGTCATAGCAGAGGGGATGAACCTTATGTGAACATAGCCTGTTTTAAAATTCTCAACACCTGCACATAGGAATATGAATACAGTTGTTATAGTTGATGAGTATTCTTTACTTTAATATAATAAGAGACTTTGTTTGTATAATTAAAATTAAGGAACTGCAGTTGGTTTTGGCACCAAAAAATGTTAAACAATTCTACAAGGGGCAAACAATGTAATCATAAGCCAACCTCTTGAGCCCTCCCAACCCCTGACATATGGCCAAGAGGTTGGGCTCACTCTAAACACACCCAGCATTTTCATTATAAATTGTACCATTTTGTTAGCTGAGATTCAGAAAGTGCTCATCTGCCTTTAATCAATAAAAAGGACTGAACTGATTTGAACCATCTCTGGGCTGCCCCTTCATACTGGATTTGACCTGTCCTGTGCTATTAATACTTGGCATTCCTAATAGTTGACAAGATTTGGAATTATCAACCAGTGATCCCATTGGACAGAGTACTTTTCAAGCACATTCACAGATCCAGTCTCTATCCAGGACCTAAGTCTTCATTGACTCCTATAAACTCTTTAAGGTAATAGTAGGTCTTGGTTGTATTTTTATTTTTCACACCCCAATGATCGTTAAACAGGGTGGTTGTTGACACCTTTTAGTTACATTTTTTTTGCTTTGGGGTCACAGCTGGTACTGTTGTTTCAGCACTCATGAAACATAAAGAACACATATGAAATGCAGACCCAGAAAAATAGTGTCTGCCATCTATCTTTCACTTTCCCTTGTACAGAAATGCTGTATTTCTGTATGATCTGTTGGTCTAAAGTCCACAAATGTTTTACTTCAGGGACAAAGTATTGCATCAGCTAGATTCTGTCCCCATTCAGCATTTGAGTGTCTTTTTTTCTGCAGACTCTGGAAACAGCAATTTGTCAAGTCAATTATATTAACTTTTATCTGTGTTACTCTGGTAGACATTAGTAGAAATCATCTGTTTGTCATTTATTCTGTTAAATATTGTCTTTCATATGTCAGCCATTAATACACTGTTACTAAACACCTCTGTATTCCTTGTACTAAATATGCCATCAGTGGTGTTAGTAAAAAAAGTTATTTGTAGTTACAGATTACATTTGGTCAGCTGGGGAAAGATACTGTCCAGAATATAACAATAGGTAGTCATACATTACATATGGCAACAAATGACAGTGTGTAGTAGTAATTATTGTATTATTTCCTCATGCAGCTCCCTTTCCATGAAACTGAAGTTACAGATGAGATTATAAAATCATATTTTGATCTGATATACTTGATTTGAGTATATCCTTACAAATGCTAGATTTATTGTTGAATGCCATTCATTTATTTATTTCTTCTCATTCCTTCACAAAACTTACTTGTAGGTAAGGAATGAAGTTGAAAACCTGCCAAAAAAGCAGACACATATATTTTACTTTGTCTATTGTCACCCCTAACACTAAATGTAAAAATTGTCTCTAGGTGATTAGGTCATTTTAATTAAATATGACTTGGGATGCTTATCACGTGTAGAAAATGGGGAAAAAAGGAGGTGACGATGATGTAATGACAATGATGTTTGTCACCTATCTCACATGAAAGTGTGAATAATATTTGATATAAATATGCTTCAGATTTCATAGCCACAGTTAACACTATTGTCGCTTCTTCTTGCTAAATTAGCAAGTATGTTGTCTTAAGTTATGACATGTTTCTTCAGTTGTTTCATATAAAACAATTCTCAAGGAGTTATGACAGCACACATATCTTATTAATCTCCTTGTTACACAAAGACTTACAATTTTAAGATTTTTGTATGCTGATAAACATACTTGATCAACGACACCTGACGTTTCTGTTTAAACTACATTTCATTTCACTGCACACTTTCAACTAATTTGCATAATCTTATCATGCAGATTAACAGTTAATAATTAATATAATAGCTAGTAAGATTTACTTATTATATGGCAGACCCACTCAATATCCATGAGCCCGTATTTCTTAAAAGTTTAAACTGTGTGATCACATTTCATCCTTGGGTGAAAATGAGAATCCCTTACTTGACATAAGCTGTTTGAAGTTCTGATTGCTTTTTGTGTATAGAAGAGAGTTCATTATGTTCATTGAGGTAACAGACTGTTGATGTGTGGAATTTTCAGTCCCTTTGTTCTTCTCCTGCAACACTCTGTTGAGTGAGGTCCCACAATTTTTCTTGACTTTAGCATAAACATCAATTCAGCCATATCCCTTCCTGGGGAGAACCCCAGTTGAAATAAATAATTATGTGATTTTACATACATACATACAAATATTTAAAGCATGGGCATTAGTATCCTTCTAGCCTACAAATATACCAAAACACTTGTCCCCATAATAAGTATCCAGGCTGTTCTTAAAAATATCTAAACTAGTGCTTGCTTTAATGTAATTTGGTACTCTGTTCCATGTATCAACTGCTGTCTCAGAGAACCAATTAGTACTCTACTTATTCCTATAGAATCTTCTACATAGGTTGTCTGATGATTCGCTACTACTTTTTGATAACCCCAAACATTCCCAGTTAGTTGCCTCTACATTCCCTATATACCTGAATAAGATCTCCTTTTAAATATCTGTATGAGAAACTGTACAAGTTCAGATATTTTATTCTTTCACAGTAACATACATTTTCACATCCATGGATACCATTGGTATATTTCCGCTGTACTCTTTCCAGTTTACTTATGCTTGTTTTATTATAAGGTTTCCAGATTGCTATTACATACTCAAGTTTGGTCCATCATTTCTGATTTCTTAGACTTTATAAATCTTTTTATACAATTTATAGTTCTATAACTATCAATAACTAATTGGTTGATATAATTAGAAAAACCGAAAGCTGGATCTACCCATTTACTCAGGTCATTAAATGAATCTAAAGCTTCACCTTTTAATTTATGTCTCCCAAATCTCCCATGCTTAGTTTTTGATGTATTTATCAGCATATTATTCTCCTGTGCCCAAATGATCAATTTAGTCAAGTTTTTTGTAGATATTTCCTATCTGTAATGTGTAATTTGTTTACCTAATTTCAAGTCATATGCATACAGACTGTAGAACACGTCAGATGAAAATGGTAGGTCTGAAGGATACAATATAAACAAGTATAGGCCTAGGACAGAGCCCTGTGTGACACTCTGTTACCAAGAATTTCACATGTCCAGTTGCTGTATACTTGTCATGTCTTATTTGAAAGCCATACAGCTGTCCATCTTATCAACAGTAGATCATTAACTAGTTGTTCTAATTTATTGATCAGTGTTTTGTGTATGACCCTGTCAAATGCTGAAGTTAAATTTATATAAATTATATCACAGCACAATTTTTCATTCATAGCTTTTATACTGTTATAGAACATCATGTTACAGGTGGTAAGATCTATTTTCAACATATGCATGCTGATATATGCTTTTAAAGCCCAGACTTCCTAGTTCTGACAATAACATATCCAGTATCACAGTCTCCATTATTCTTCCACAACATAAGAGTGGACTTAAGAGTCTGTATGACTCTGGGGTTGTCCTGCTCCCCTTTACCTTCAAGAAAAGTTTAATAAATGCATGTCTCCAATCTGGAGGAATCTCCCAATATTTATACAACTTAGAAAATAACAGATAGAATGGTACTGTGAGTTCTTGCTGAAGTGTTATCAGGTCATTATTAATAATTCCTTCTCATCCCTATGCTTTGTTTGGTTAAGTTTGCATAGTTTCTTTCAATATAATCTAATTTTATTTCAGCATCTGAGGTCACCTTGATGTCAGTAGGACAACTTATCACCACCTTTGTGGAGTCAAACTGTTTTACATAAGACTTTGTAAATACATTTATAATTTATGTCTGAGAATAAATTTTAGAATCTACACACAGTTTATCAATCTTTACATCTTTACTCCTTCCACATCTAATGTATGTATGTATATATATATATATATATATATATATATATATATATATATATATATATATAAATAGTTTCCTATTCTGGTCAATATCTTTATATACATTTTCTTCAAAATTTTCTTGATCTTGTCTCACACTATGCTTAAGTTGTCTGTCCAGCTTGTTTTCAAAGTTGTAGTTCGACCTTTTTCCAATTCTTACATTTTTTGTCTCTCACCATAATTAGGTATCTTATTCTTATGGAAATATATCCCCCTGATGTTGTATGCCTAGGTCCTGATATTAAACTTTTTTTTTTTATTTTTTGCACTCAAATAATTTCTCTTTCAAAACTCTCCACGTTCCTTCTGCAGTTTTTCCACTGAATGATTTACTCCAATTAGTTTTATATAGTGGCTGTTTTGCTTCCATATAATATGTAATTAATCTTCTGTGCATTGCTTTAGATTTCAGTTTGGCAGAATTAATTAGCAATAAATTAACCTGTATAACCCCATGATCACTGCACATCAATGATGGTAAAACTTGACATGAGGTAACAGTAATTTCTTTAGGACAATGTCTAGTATGTTCCATTACCTTGTATGTTTTTTGCAAGCAATTGTTGTTCCTGAACATACATTGTGAATACTTTCCTTACTGATGTTATTGAATCAATATCATTCCAGTCTGTTTCTGGCCAATTTAAGTCCCCAGGCACTATTATTCTTCCTTTCTGTGTTTCATGCAAGAAATGTATGAATTCCTCTAGGTCATCAGCACTTGGCTTTGGTGGTCTATGCACTCTAACAATTGTTATATATTTCAGGGATTGTCTTTATTGTCACAGTTCCACAATCAAAAATATTGGTGTTATCACTGAACATGTAATAATCACAGGTCTCATAACTATCTCTAATCCCTATCATAATTCCTCCACCAGATTTACTGTTACGATATTTGTCACAGTAAAAACATTTATACCCTGACAGAACTGGTTTCCAGTCATTGTTCTTTTACATGTTTCACAAACAACAGCAACATCAATCTTGTGCTAATGTAGCAAATTTTCCAATAAAAAACTTTATTATTAATGCTCTTAGCATTAACAGCAATCAGAGATGCATCAAATATTGCTATCTGTGAACTGTTAAATTTTTGACCTGGCAAAAATCCTGCCTTGTGTTTGTTAAATATTGCAGAATAAATCTGCAAAAATTATTTTCCCTAATCTTGACAAATGCATGCCAGCCTGTCTGAACATGTGTGCTGAAAATTAGGCTTGGATGCTCTACACATTTCCATTCTTTAAAATGGACATTTTTTCATGTATGTATTTACCCCCCAAAATGTTTTCATTCTCAGTGAAAAACATGTCCTAACACCTGTACAAGCTATGCTATCTAAGAGGGCTGTAAGTTCTCTATTGTTAGTCAGAGTCCCTGTGGATGAGATCATTCATGCCGACATGAATAAAAACAGATCCGTACTTCCTTATATTAAGGCATTCTAAGGCTTGTCTCATGTCCTCTATTTTTGCATAACGCTATTCAATGTTCATTATCCTCTCTGCAAATGTAAGCATCAGTTCCTCCAATAACTGAATCTCTAGTTACAAGAAAATCTTTTCTGACCAGATCTGAAGAATCTATTCAGTAATATCAGCTTCATCAATTGTTAAAAAGGAATGATCTTCATCATCATCAGTCTTATTAATCTCACTGTTTTCACTGCGTATTCCATTTCTAAGCATGTAATTCTCATCCATCTGGATTTGTACATCCACAGCTTGAGCCATGTTGTTGAAGTCTCTCTCTCTCTCTCATCTTTTTTTTTCGTACAGTTAAGTTCTTCAGTCCTTCCATGATCAGTTTCGATTTCTTCCTTTCTAACGTGCTCCTTCCCTCTTTTTTCTATCTTCTCATTTGAAAGAATGCTGCGTTTTTCTGTTGACTAATGGTTTTCTGGTTGAAAAATGTTATCATTCTCTGTAAGTTGAGTGTCCTTTTTGGTCTGTATTTTCTTTACCTTGCAGACATTTACAAGTTTCTTTTTCTTCCTTGTTATTTGTTGTGAACTTCTTCCATTCTTTATTTTTTATTTCCTTCTAAATGCTCTGAATCCTCAGACTGCTGAACACTTGTATCCAGAATTCCAAAGTTGTCAGGGGTATTGTCTTGTTTCATAGGGTTGAGTGATCTTTACAGACAATATATACATTCTTTCCTAAATGTGTTTTATTTGCTCTTTGCCTAACATTATTTATCTCATAGTAGAGCAATTAATATATGTAACAACAATTCTCCAAGCTGTGCCAGTTGCAGAAGTGCAATCGTCATCAGTAAAGTATAGATTTACTAATAATAATGGTTAACAAATTATCCAGGTTTTGACATGAAGAATTCAGATCACCAGTGTTATTAGGTATTACCTTTAAATATACATAGCATTTGTTACACTGTACAAGATATTGATGTTTTAGAAAATCAGTAAAGTCATACTAATTTAAGGAATCCATATTCAGCTGCAAATGAATAAAAAAATTATAAAAGAAAAGAATAATTTAAATATCTTCTTGTCTGCAAGGAATCCCTTCCTTCCAACAAACAGTGAAAACCAGTGGGAAGATGTAATGTATAAATTCAAATAAAACTTCCCTTGCCAGGCAACTCCATAGTTAACCACAAACCAAGAGGATTGTTTAGTTAGGCTCTGGATTTTGATACTTTCCGATGTAATGACCAAGATTTAAGCTGTTTCCATACTACAACTATCTGTTAGGATGTAAGGTGCATGATGCAACTCTCTCTCTCCCTCTACATGTATATATATATATATATATATATATATATATATATATATATATATACGGGTCTACTGCTCTACATCGAAAATACACTGCTTCGAAATAGAGCAACAGACCCTACACTTCAGCGAAAGTTCACTTCAATGAAAGTGCACTTTCACTGAAGTCTATTTCCCTGGGCGACTCAAAAAAAAAAAAAAACTAAAACATGTTTTTGCAAGGGGGAAGCCCCCCTGCACCCCCCATGTGGGAGGTTGTGCCTCCCACCTCCCCTACTTAAATATACCAACTCTGAGATCGCACTACAGCGGGGAAAAGGGAATATTCCTATTCCGCACTGTAGTGTGATTGCCAAAGTCAATGTTCGAAGTTTCACTACTTCGAACAAGTGGACTCGGTGAACTGGGGTTCGAAGTAGTGAAACTTCGAACATATGCATGGATCCCATGTATATATATATATATATATATATATATAAATATATATATCTAGATACACACACACACACACACACACACACACACACACACACACACACACACACACACACACACATACACAGTCAATTAAGCATAAAATACACAATCTATTATGATCTAAACTAAACTATATTAAAATTATATACAAATGAGTTGTGTAGTCATTATCAGAAAAAAAGAGTGTTTAAAGGCTCTTGCACTCTATTACCTGGTAATTGAAAACGTTAAGTGTTTGATCCCTTTGATCCCTATGTTAATGCAGGTAAACACAATATTCATTTTATGCATAGTATACCAAACATGTCCTTAGAAATAATCCTTGGTCATGTTAGCGTTTATAATATAATTATAGTAGAGTACATTCAGTTACAAAGTCAAGGATATGTTGTATTCACCCTGTGTCCTAACTTGCAGCATAGAAAAATACTTATAAATGCATTGTAAAGAGACAGATGCACATTACATAATTATGTAAAATAATAACCTGCTCACTGATATCTAAGAAGATGCACAGTAGACAAATAAAGTAAGTTATAGTTATTTAGGGTTCTGACCTTATTTGCCTACATATCATACAAAGAAGTATTAAACTGCACACATTGGTAACTATTTTAAAGGCCTAGGCAGTTGTATTAAGGGCTTCCCGATTTATAAGCAGTTCTGAGAAGATGCACAGAAATGTTCAAGTGGACAATAAGCTATCTTTGTCTGTCTTCTTCAGGAAATATGCCCTTTCTCAGGAAACCATTTTATATAAGGCTAGCAATAAGAATGTAGGTACCTGCATGTGTTATGTGTATCATATTTTAATGGCAACAAGACAGTCCATGATATCAGGACAGCCTATCCCAGTACACTCCTGCCAGTCGTTATGGAGAGTTTATGCCCTGTGTACTGTATATGGGAGCATATGGTGTTGAGGTCAGTATTCATATACCTAAATGGTCCTCACTTATGTCAGGAAGTGTATGACACTCTGCCAGCTGTCATTGTGGACAGTGGGGACATTTGGCTTCCATTGCCAGGGACCTCACTATAGGCTTCCTCCAGGTCATGACTCTGCACTCGCATGCCATCTCTCACACAGGTGGCTCTGAGTTCTATTGGGACTGTCCAGAGGAGTGGCTGCAGGTCATGGTCACATTGTGACACCACAACCTCAGTGTCAGACAAAGTTATCCCTGACACAGACCCATCACTTTGAGACAACCCTCTGCACCAATTGTGTGTAGACAGTCATACAACTTTGTGTATTCAGGCAGTGAAAGTGGGCTTTGAGCTGGCCAAACACATTATCTGTGATGGTTTATGTATGTGCTGTGCTATACTGGTGTTCTGCAATGTTCTATAGATTTAGACAGTTCTCTAGCAGGTATCTAGAGACACCTGCAACACAGTAACAGCATATGTTAAGGAATACTACATTTTGACACACTGTATATGTGACTGTTTGCATTTAATTTAACCACAATATCTGCACTTAAAACTAGCTGGTCTTGTGGAATGTCATATTGCAGGAAGCAGTGATATAGCTGAGATGTGTGCCATCTCTGTGACTCATGGGAACTGCCTGGGTGCTATGCAGACACATTGGTTATAAGCCAATGTACATCACATGCTATCTGGTATTTCATAGAATGGGTGACCTTTCCCATTCATAGCTCTGTGCATGTGGGCCAGGGGAGGTGTTTACTGCTTCTCTTGAACAATGTATTTCACCTACAACCTCTGGAAGGTAAGCAATATCATAGAAGCTATACACAGTGGCGACTATCTAGAGAAGGAGATATATTCATACAGATGTAGAAACATCATTCCAAGGAATATGCTAGAACCAGAAGTCTCAGGAATACCTTATGTTTCTCCTATTGGTTTCAGAAGGGTCCCTGTAGCTAGGTCAATGCATATCTTGGTCTGTGGCTGACACATGCCAACCAAGCTCTGTACAATATTCTTATCTATATTAAATCAATCAATGATATATAGGTCAGTGCAGTTATGGAATGTTACCTGTGGTCAGTATGATTTTTATTACTGACTAATGCCTCCTTGCACACATGAGCAGGAAGCGTCAGTGCTTATATCTACTAGATACTGCCGTATGTCGCTGCTGCAATGCCAAACACTTTTGCTCTCTGCAGCTTTGCTATTTTTGCATGCTTTGTTCTTTTGTACTATGTGCATTTTTGCGCAATTTCCCATGCTTATGACTATGAATTACAATTATGCTCACCTTATCTACATTTACATGTCTCTATGACTTGATGTCCCCGCTCACCTTCATTTATGTCATTATACTATTATTTTCAAATAGTTTCTGCAGGGCACTTCTGTTCTTTGCCCCATCATGCAATATGGCATTATGAATTGCTGTTAGCCTGTGCACAGCCATTTTTCATATCACCAGTGGCTGTGTAGTTTGTAACCTCTCAATGAACCCCAGTAAGTGAGTGTAGCAGACCTTCAATGAATAATGCAGTAGTATCTGATCTTCAATTAACTGCAGATACTTGAGCAAGTTATGTACCAGCTTCAACAAGTATAAGCCTGTATTATACTATTTTCACAAATGGTACCCTCCCCAGCATTGTAGGTGAAATAATAGACATAACAATGAAAACATAATATATGAACCCAACAGCATACCTGGCAATTCCCTATATAACTTTAGGAGCATTCTGCTGAAACTCTTATGCATTCTTACAAATAAATTCATTATAACTAGATGTGTTTCTAAATGTTAGTATCAGGTTATAGTAGCTCCCACATAAAATGAAAGTATTGTGTAAGAACATAACAGACTTACTAGCTTTACATGTAGCCCTGCAAACTTAAGCAGTAGGTGGTACTTGGCTTTATCATAAAAGAAAATACTGATCTTGAACTAATAATGAACTCAAAAGTATGTAGTTTGGTTAAGGCAAGATCTTTCTTACTGTGGTGGCAATTTTTGGAGAGGTAACAAGGGTACTAGATTTTAACACAAAATAAATAATATTTAAGCACACAAAAGCTGGCATGTTAACAGGGACATATTTTGTTATATCCAGTTTCAAAACCCTAGTGATTTTGCAGTTATCTTGTAAACAAATAAGATTCACTCATTGCAACATTTGTATTTGTAGAAGCAAATCAACATTAATCAAGAATTCTTAAAGGCACAGCACATTTACCTATGTTGTATGAAAACTTTTAATACGATTCACACAGTAGGTTGGAAACAACAGGAAATTTTCACATCTAACCTCAATCCTTATTAAAACCCAACGCATAAACCTTGGCGACTTTCTTCAAAATAGACAAAGCATACATTCATAACCAATACCACAAAATTGCAATACAAATTCACATATAGGATATTTGCCATGACATTTCTGTATTTAAACCACATGGATGCAATGTATGACATCACAAATAAATAAAAAAATAATAGCTTCAATAATGCTCAGTGCTTGAATAGCATCACCTCTTTGTAGTACATTTGGTGCCCTTAAAACAGTACATTGAAAATCCTTAACATTGCCTGCATGCATTTTGAGCATGTTTACCACTGCACTTAGGGCAAATTATTTGTTTTAGATCTTTTGCGTGCTTTTGAATATATCTGGTATTGCATGAAAGGCTGGTCATAAATGCTGCATAATTAGCTCTTGCGCAAACATTTGACACATTATCTCTTTTGGACAATATAGATAAAGATATGCAACACAACATTAGCTGATATGTAGATCAGTTCAATGAAAAGTGGATGAAGTGAAGAACATGAAAGACCAGGCTGGCAAGTTACCTGTCTAAGCCTAATGAGAAGACCTGCCAATTATCTGTAGTGGGTTCCCTTTCCATTTCTCATAATCCTCTCTTGTGGTCTTACTGTTTTCCTTGAGAGGTTTTCTTGTTCCATTTTTCTGACTCTTCTCTCTCTTTTCCCCTTTGTTTAGACAGAGTGGTGTTTACTTATTTTTCACTCACCCATTCAGCAATGCTGCCACTTTCTGGCCTAGGAGAAGCCTATCCTCTACAGAAAGCTCCTCTATTCACTACACCGGGTTACACACACACTCCACACCCTCTCTCCTTTATCCACTGCTGAAATCAAGAATTATAATCTCTGATTCTTAATTACCTTGGTATCTTAATTACAGTCACTGAAATGACATTTGGGAAAGTTAGTCAGCATTCATTGTCCTGCCATCTTTGAGATACTCTCTTTGTCCTCCTGCCTACTTACTCCACTGTCCATGTTACCAGGTTATTGCTTCAATGTAGACTGTGACACAAGACCAGATCCAGATCCAACAGTAGGTGACACAGACACTCACCTAGGGATCAGTGGCTACAGGGGCCCACTCTGGCCAGGAGACTTCAGCATAAAAAAACAAAAAACAAACAAAAAAAAGCAATATTTTTAACACAGCAGTGGGTGGTGCCATCTTCTCCTTTAAGGAGGACTATACGTGCTGTGAAGATTGGGAAAAGATGGGCGAAGGCTGCCAGCCTAGTCAAATAGAATATGATGCATAATTCTATTATTTGTATAAACAAATGTAAAATACAGGCTTGTGTTCTTAAATGAAAGAAAACACTGTAAAATGTGAACTTCAAGATTGTTGCAACATTGCCGTCTGCTGTAAGGAAAACCAAGCCAAGCATTTCAAATGTTCTTTGAAGTTACAATTATTTAACTGGTGGTACCAAAGTGGCTAGCTGAACACATTCTTTCTATTGTCTTAACTTAAGAAATAATTACTAGAGTGTACATGTGAAATGACTTTTATTGTTTTAGTTTCCTAAGCAGGTGTTAGCTTGCTAAATAATGCAGTTTTTATGCCTGGGAACTCCCAACTAAGTGTCAAAATTATGTAATGTGAATACTGGGAAAATCTAAGTGTCAAAATTATGTAATTTGGGAGGGCCTTATCAGAGCTGTTTGTTAGTGTTTTAAAAACTATTGTTCAGTGAGAGATTGGAAGCATTTGTCTTGGACCATCAACCCCAACACTGTTTATGCTCTTTATGTATGTAAGCAGGATTATAGCACTGTGTTTTCTCTTAAGATTAGCTAAAGATTAGAAAGTTAGATTATGTGTTTTTCTTTGACATAAGACATGTCCTACTGTATTATTTTAAGTTTCTGTGTGATCTCTGAACTCTTAGATATCTCTGTGGTGTAGTAGTATTGTCTTGTGTTTTTAATTATTTATTATTAAATATTTTTAAAACCTTTACCTGTGGCTGGTTTGTGTAGGGACAAAGTAAGCTCTAGAGTACATTGCATATTTATAGAATATTGTAATAAGCCACTCTAATAAGCCATAGACTGAATAGTCACATTACCAATTGGATACTAATATTGTACAGTAATAATTGGACACCATTTTAAGGGCCTTTGGGTAGCTGATAATTTTTAGCTGTTGATGGCAGAAAGTACTACCGTATAGTCTGGGTAAAGAGGCACAGCTGGATAATCTGTGTCAGCCTTTCCCAGGAGTGTCTGTGAAATTGTATAAATACTTATCTCAAAGTGTGTGTGGTGTGTCAGCTACCTGGGCAGGGACAGGAAGCACTGGTTGGACAGAGAGGGTACTGGAGGTTAGCTTGCCAGCTAGGCAGAGGTCTGGACCCTATAGCTGTGCCAGTGGGGAGTCTTATTGGGGACCTGGAGAGCAAGGGAGCAACCAGCCCCAGACTGACTCTGATCTCTGTGTGCACTTAAGGGAAGTTGTACTTTACTGTGTGTATTTGTTATCCTTTCCTCTTCTATGAGACAACCTCCCTGGTGTTAGTGGTGAGGACTGACACTCCTTGATTGCTGGGCCAGAGCACGGTCGTCACACTTGCTTACACCAATGCAGATGTAAACCTATTCTGTTTTGCACTTGCTCATGGAATTTGAACTAGACGTTCCATTTATAGAGAAGGTAAGTTTGTGTGTGTGTGTGTGTGTGTGTGTGTGTGTGTGTGTGTGTGTGTGTGTGTGTATGTGTGTGTGTGTGTGTGTGTGTCTGTGTGTGTGTGTGTGTGTGTGTGTGTGTGTGTATGTTTGTATGTGTATATGTATGTGTGAGAGCAGACAGAAGGTAGTTGTGTGTGTGTGTGTGTGTGTGTGTGTGTGTGTGTGTGTGTGTGTGTGTGTGTGTGTGTGTGTGTGTGTGTGTGTGTGTGTGTGTGTGTGTGTGTGTGTGTGTGTGTGTGTGTGTGTGTGCATGTGTGCCTGTGTGTTTAACATACCTCTGAGCTGTTCAGATTTAGCCTCATACTTTTGGTCTGTTTCTCATATAATTTGTGGTTTTCTGGCAAATCACAGTGGACTGAAGTCATTAAATAAGGACATATATATGAGTTTCAGACTTCACATCCTTTAGAAAATGCATGCTAACACAAATCATGTTATTCTAGCAACTTTCTAAGTTAAAAGAGCAATATTTAAAATATATCCCTATTTTTTGGGCCATTATTTTAGGCTTTGTCCAGATTTCTTGTACTAAGCAGTTTGGAGGTATGCATATCTCTCAACTGTTCAAATTTGTGCAGAATGTCCTGATTTTTGCCTTATATCGTAGCCTATTCCTCATAAAATGTGTTGTTTTCTGGAAAATCAGTGAGGAATGAAATAACTAAATAATGACATACATTTGATTTTCAGACTTCATTTCCTTCAGAAAATGCATACAAAGGCAGATGCTGTTATTCTAACAACTTTTTAAGCATATAAGGGCAATATTTATAATGTGTCCCTATTTTGGGGCCTTTGTCTCCCCTACATTGGTTTAGGCTTTGTCCAGATTTCTTGTGCTAAGAGGTTGAGAAGTGTGGAGGTATGGTATGTAATGCTCCTAGCTGGGGCGGGGCAGGTTAGTCAATTAACGTGATTAAGCTTGACCCTGTAACTTGGTTACAGGAGACAAGAGCCTGAATCCTCTACACCAACTATCATACTGCTGAAGAAATTGTGAGCTTCAGCAGAGAAAAGAGCCTGAATCCTCTACACAAACTACCAGACTGCTGATGGAATTGTGAGTTTGAGTTTCAGTACATTTTCAGGGAATTATGAGTTTAAATGCACTTTCAAGGGATTATGAGTTTTGGTGCATTTTTATGGAATTGTGAGTTTCAAGCAAAGAAAGGTTTAATGTTGCTGATGCTAAGTCTGTTTTCAATATGCAACTAATGGTTTTGTTTAGCAAATGGCAGTCACTCTCTGTGTGTAGAATTTGAAAGCAATGTTAGCATAATTGTCCTTGGTGCAGAAGACTGTGGATTCCACTCCCACACCATATATATGGAGTGCTACTACTGCAATACCCTTTTGATTGCAGTTTATATGGTACATTTTAAGGAGGATAGGTATGTGTGTGTGTGTGTGTGTGTGTGTGTGTGTGTGTGTGTGTGTGTGTGTGTGTGTGTGTGTGTGTGTGTGTGTGTGTGTGTGTGTGTGTGTGTGTGTGTGTGTGTGTGTGTGTCTCCTCCATTGTATGAGCTGCCTGGTAACTATAAACTTGTCATCAGTTTGTCAGTCATTCCCTATTGCATTATTACCAGCTTACCACATTTTTTAATGTAACAGGCAATTAATTCTTCAAGGGCAGCAGGTACAGAATTTGTAGATGAAATACTGAAATGTAAAGTTAAAACAATTTTAGTTACCACAAAGTCAAGTAACCAAACCACGAAGGCGGACACACCACAGACATTTATTGGAACAGGCAACACGTTGCAAACCAGATACAGACTAAGCACTGTTAGAATGCTTTCGCCAAACAGTTAGGCATCATCAGAGTCATAACAATCAAGCATAAATCTCATACATTTTAAATACCATCATTGTCATTACTATTGGTTGAACCAAACCCCTCCCCCTAAAAACTTTAATTATACAACCTCATAAAAAATATATAAAACAAAATGTAAAAAGAACACCTATCAACTAAAATTTGTTCTAATATACTGTCTATTAGTCACATTACCACTAATTTATTCAGGAATACAAACTTTGATCAATTAAAACCTTTTAAAAATTAAAACATTTCCAAGTGAGTATATATGTATTACAAATTATATCTGTTGAGATCTAAGTTTTAAAATGGGTTTGATAGAAATGTGGTCGTTTAAACCTGGGGGTCTACAGGCATCTAGTCTGATTTGCCATTCTGTTTCCAAGGCCCCAACACGGTTGACCACATCCCCACCTTCACCACAATCAATTACCCGGCCTATTACAAAAAATAAAAACTTTTTAAACTCACTACATTGTGTGCTATGTACATAAAGTGCATTATGCAAATCTTTGTTTTTAATTGATCTTAAGTGCTCAGAAATCCGGTCTCGAAGCCTCCTAATGGTTTTGCCAACATAGTAAGCATTACATGATACACACGAGGCAAGGTATACTAGGTTTTTTGTACAACAATTACACTGTCCTGGACATTTTATAGTGTATTTGTACCCTTCAACACATACATATGTACCCTCATTCACAAACCTACACATTCTACAAAATCCACACTTTTTCATGTTTGACCTATAATTTATTGTATTGTTCTTTTCCAAAATGTCCTTCAGGTTCTCCCCTCTACTGTACACAATATTAGGATTTTCACCCAGTGTCTTCTTAACCTCTTCACTCAGAAAGAAACACCAAACTTCTTTAATCATTTTAATAAGGACAGGTGTCATCCCATTATATTTGACCACTAACCGTGGACCTTCTAACTTTTCTTCCTTCTCCCTATCCTTCACTTCTCTTGATGTCAAACCACCTAATAAAATCGGGGCGTATCTACCTCGCCTCTCTCTACTTATATCTCTTTTTACACTAAGTAAGAGCTTTAAGGGGTATCCACGGTCGAGGAACATCCCAATCAATTTAAACATTTCAACCTTAAAATCCTCATCTTGACTAACCAACCTAGATGTTCTAACCATTTGAGCCTTAATTAGGCCCTTACGTTGATGGAATGGGTGGTAACTTTTGAAATGTAAAAGGGAGTTCGAATAGTTTTCCTTCCTAAATATATTACTTGAAAATCCCCCTGCATTTTTACGAATCAACACATCCAAATAGGAAATACTCTCACTATCCCATTTAAATGTAAACTTCAAAAAGTTCGTTGTGCCTTCTAAGTAATTCACAAATTCAGATGCTGAATCCTGATCACCCTTCCATAATATCAGTACGTCGTCCAAAAACCTATTGTACATAAGGATTTTGTCCTTAAATTTGTTAGGTTTGAAAATATATTCCCTTTCCCAGGTTAAAAGTACTGCATTGGCAAACAACGGGGCACACTTCGCCCCCATTGCTACTCCTGAAACCTGCTGGAAAAGATCTCCTTCAAAAGCCAAAAAATTATTCTTTAACACCAATTCCATCAGTTCCAAAAGGAAATTTGTTTTTTGTCCAGAAAACAACCCACTGTTCACCATAGCCTCAGAGAATAACTCTAATCCTTCTTCTTGTGGAATAACCGAAAATAGGTTAACCACGTCTATAGTCAGGAACCCAAAATCATCCCTGATTCCTTCTACATCTTTGAACCTTTTCAAACAATGCCAGGAATCTTTTATTATGTGTTCCACGTCTTCAAACATAGATTTAAGTGAAATATCTACAAAGGCCGCAATGGATTCAGTTTTAGATCCTCTTGCACTAACTATAGGCCTATATTCCAACTTGTCAGCCCCTTTATGTGTCTTCGGAATACCAAACAGTGTGGGTATTTTCGGAAATTTAACTGCCAAGAAGTCATATTCATTCTCATTAATTGAACCTTGGGAAAGGGCATCTTGTAAAAATACATCAATTTTCATATACGCCCTATTAATTTCGCTTCTTGACACCGCTCTATAAGTTTCATCCCTGTTTAATAAAGCTGTCATGTCAGAAATATAATCTGTGTTGGTCATAATCACTGTACCCCCTCCCTTGTCCGGCTTCATGAACCTATACAGACCAGATTTCTTTAAAGTTTCTAATAACTCCCTTTCTTTCTTTGTTAGGTTGTCGTCCACCACTTTAAAATTTTTTAACATCTCCCTAACATGAGCCTCCACTATTCTTTCAAAACCTAGTACTTCCTTGTGAAATGGAGGCACAAATGCACTTTTCCTTTTAAAATTACTATAAATGTTGGGGTTATACATTTTTATTATCTCACTGTTCTTCCCCCCAGCAAAAAACATTTTTAGATGCATCTGCCTTGTGAACATCTTTAATTCCACAAGCGTTTTTACTGTGTCGGGTTTGAACGTAGGCACAAATTTAACCCCTTTTGAGAATAACTCAAAGTGTTCTTTATTAATATTAAGGTCGGTGTAATTGTATATACAGTAATCGTCTTTCCGATACACTTTGAAATTGCTTCCTTCCATAATAACAAATTCATAATTGTCTAAAATTTCAGACACACTCTCATTGTTTTGAGTAATTGTTTCCTGTGTTTCAATCATATTGTTATCCTTACATACTCCCTGTGTCTCTTCCATATTTAACAAGGGTGGTGCCCCTGTAATATTATAAAAGCAATTCTTTGCATCAAAAAATTCATAACTAACATCAATATTTATTTGTTCATTATTTACTATCTCACTTAAGCTTCCCACCCCAAAACTGTCATTACACAAATTGTCATTACACAAATTTCCTTCTCCTTTAGAATTTTCCCCCACCAAGGTGTTCTCATTTATTAATATCTCCCCCTCCTGTTGGTTCTTCCATAAAAGTTTTCCTGTGTTTCCCCCCTGTTCGTTCCCCTGTTGCGCAGTCTCTCGGACCTTCGAGGTTGGTCCTCCGTGTCTAAAAAATCGTTCACACAATGTACCCCACCATTAAATTCTTCTGCAACATTAAAATCATAATTTTCTTCTTCACGTACAACTTCACCCTCATTGTCATTAGCTACATCAAATCCCCTGTATTTTGTCCCAGGCGGATATGCACATTTGTGTTTATAGTCTAGGGTGTCTCTTTTAAGTTTCCTTTCTTTTATTTCAGAACTTTTTAAAACAAACATGTCTACACTTTTAATCACTCTATCAAAATTAATTTTGTATTGCTCAAACAAAAGGTCAGTAGTAATACTCACATATAAATTCCTTATTTCATCCTTAATTTCATTCAACTTTTTGTCATTATTCCTAATAATAATGTCCAGCATGTCAACACCTGTTTTGTTAAACAACTCGACCAGTTCAGAAAATGCTGCCGACCCCTCGTCGATCCCCATGGGCCTTTTCCAAATCCTGAGACCCTTCGGAACTTGATTTAGGTCTCTGGATTTACTCAAAAACTTCGTATCAAGCTGAATTGCTCGATATTTTTTACAAAGTTTCTCATAGTTGTAAATTTGTTCCCTTACACTCGGTTTAACAATCAATCTTTGGTTCCTGCTGTTAGTATCCCGTGTAGCTGGCTCGTCAAACCAGGAAGTGATGTCGAAATCCTCGTTAGGCTCAAACCCGTTCGGGTGGATAACTGCACCTTCTTGCGATGTGTTCCTAGCGTGGGAGACAGTTTTGGCTTTTGAAGGAGATCTTTTCCAGCAGGTTTCAGGAGTAGCAATGGGGGCGAAGTGTGCCCCGTTGTTTGCCAATGCAGTACTTTTAACCTGGGAAAGGGAATATATTTTCAAACCTAACAAATTTAAGGACAAAATCCTTATGTACAATAGGTTTTTGGACGACGTACTGATATTATGGAAGGGTGATCAGGATTCAGCATCTGAATTTGTGAATTACTTAGAAGGCACAACGAACTTTTTGAAGTTTACATTTAAATGGGATAGTGAGAGTATTTCCTATTTGGATGTGTTGATTCGTAAAAATGCAGGGGGATTTTCAAGTAATATATTTAGGAAGGAAAACTATTCGAACTCCCTTTTACATTTCAAAAGTTACCACCCATTCCATCAACGTAAGGGCCTAATTAAGGCTCAAATGGTTAGAACATCTAGGTTGGTTAGTCAAGATGAGGATTTTAAGGTTGAAATGTTTAAATTGATTGGGATGTTCCTCGACCGTGGATACCCCTTAAAGCTCTTACTTAGTGTAAAAAGAGATATAAGTAGAGAGAGGCGAGGTAGATACGCCCCGATTTTATTAGGTGGTTTGACATCAAGAGAAGTGAAGGATAGGGAGAAGGAAGAAAAGTTAGAAGGTCCACGGTTAGTGGTCAAATATAATGGGATGACACCTGTCCTTATTAAAATGATTAAAGAAGTTTGGTGTTTCTTTCTGAGTGAAGAGGTTAAGAAGACACTGGGTGAAAATCCTAATATTGTGTACAGTAGAGGGGAGAACCTGAAGGACATTTTGGAAAAGAACAAAACAATAAATTATAGGTCAAACATGAAAAAGTGTGGATTTTGTAGAATGTGTAGGTTTGTGAATGAGGGTACATATGTATGTGTTGAAGGGTACAAATACACTATAAAATGTCCAGGACAGTGTAATTGTTGTACAAAAAACCTAGTATACCTTGCCTCGTGTGTATCATGTAATGCTTACTATGTTGGCAAAACCATTAGGAGGCTTCGAGACCGGATTTCTGAGCACTTAAGATCAATTAAAACAAAGATTTGCATAATGCACTTTATGTACATAGCACACAATGTAGTGAGTTTAAAAAGTTTTATTTTTGTAATAGGCGGGTAATTGATTGTGGTGAAGGTGGGGATGTGGTCAACCGTGTTGGGGCCTTGGAAACAGAATGGCAAATCAGACTAGATGCCTGTAGACCCCCAGGTTTAAACGACCACATTTCTATCAAACCCATTTTAAAACTTAGATCTCAACAGATATAATTTGTAATACATATATACTCACTTGGAAATGTTTTAATTTTTAAAAGGTTTTAATTGATCAAAGTTTGTATTCCTGAATAAATTAGTGGTAATGTGACTAATAGACAGTATATTAGAACAAATTTTAGTTGATAGGTGTTCTTTTTACATTTTGTTTTATATATTTTTTATGAGGTTGTATAATTAAAGTTTTTAGGGGGAGGGGTTTGGTTCAACCAATAGTAATGACAATGATGGTATTTAAAATGTATGAGATTTATGCTTGATTGTTATGACTCTGATGATGCCTAACTGTTTGGCGAAAGCATTCTAACAGTGCTTAGTCTGTATCTGGATTGCAACGTGTTGCCTGTTCCAATAAACGTCTGTGGTGTGTCCGCCTTCGTGGTTTGGTTACTTGACTTTGTGGTAACTAAAATTGTTTTACTTGACTCTGCCCTGGTGGGTGTTTGCGTTTGTTCCTTTGAAATGTAAAGTTGTTTGCCAGTAGCAACCTCGTCATTAGTTATAGAGCTCTTTAATGTGGAATTATTCAGATGACTTTTACTTTTGCAGATATTGTGATTGTAATTACAGAAGTCTTTTATGGTTAAATGGAATGGGCAGTTTTGTCATTATTGAATCATACATTTTGTTTCACTGCTTATAGGAAAATGTTCAAAACTACAAATTTAAACCACACTCTAATAAACAGTGCTGTATTATACCAGGAATATAATTTTTACAATCAGGAAGGTGAAGCAAAGAACACATACATGTACACATGGCCCTACAAATGTGTGCAAGGAGCCTATGGTTTGAAAAGGTAAACTTAATTCTTCATTGGCCAGATGCATTTGATTTGAATGTGGGTTTAGTGCTGTTTCAATGAATGCAAGTTTCGGTGACAGAGAGGATTACTGCTCATGTTAAGTCTGTTTTCATTCTGAGACTGTATTGTTTCTTTAGCAAATGCCTATCAGTGTTTGTACTATTTTATTTCAACATCTGTAATCATTGTAGAAGAAAATAAGAAAATAGTATGCACACTGACAGATTTGTGCAATGTTTATGATAACTGGGAAGGAATAACCAATTAGTGGAACATTGGAAAGGCTGGGGAGGAGGTTGCTGTGATGGGGGGTATGGGGTTGCTACAGGAGAGGCTGTTCTGGAGGAGTCCCTATGTATTATCCTGCCTAGGGCCCCATTTGACCATGATCCAGCTCTGCACAAGACTTGCTTTTACCTTTACTCACTTGCCTTCCCACCTACTATAGTCCATATCTCCAAGGTTTTAGGTGCCCTGGTTATAGAATCACTGATTATCTGTGTCTGGACTTGTCTAACTTTTGTTTCTAATGCTAGATCTTCTACCCTGATCCTACAGTGAGTCTCTTCTTGCCTCTTCCTCATACTCTTTGATCCTGAAGGTCCTGCAGTTGGACCCCTTCCACCCATGTTCACTTCTGCTCATGTGCCACTACTGTTAACTTTTCTAAGTACCTGGTTAAGCCTTATTCATTTTTTATCTGTCATACAAACCTCCTGAATTTGGACATTATCCATTGCAATACCCCTCTCTTCCTGTATACTACACAAACCTGCTTGTCTCAAGAATCCCACCATTGGCCTATTTTTGGGACACCTCACCCACCTATTACTTCTCCTTTTCTCCAACCTCTGATAAAAATATTCCAGGTTAATAATCTGTTTCCCTACCACTAAAATGCTGTGAATCTTGTAAGGCTAAAGGAGTTGACATATAACTCAATCTGTGCAATGTATGCTTGTGGTTAATTAATCTCACAGTCACTTTCCTCTCTAACATGTATTGCAATGGCCTATTTAGTTTTTTGCTACTTAGAATGTTGACCATTACTTTTGACTGAGTTTGTTTGTTTGATCTGTACTAGTATGGGCTGTTTCTGATTTTTCTTTCTGTTTTGCATGACTTTACTAAGAAATAGCACTAAATGTTACATAGTTTATGGGTTAAGATTTAACTGGACTCATGTGGTTTTGTTTATTTGCTAGTTTTGCCTTACTTCCTACCTTTGTATTTGTACTTAATTTTGTTATCACTACTTTGCATCCATGTAATTGTTTGATGTCTAATGATAAAGCTTTAAACAATGACTAGAATATAGTTATTGATATATGTAAACCTAGCCCATATGGTAATGACATTACATTTTCAGTGGACTAATATTTATTCCAACAGCCATGTCACAATTGTATCAAATGAACTGTTACTGTTTTTCACTGGCCAGGGAGTTGCAGTTGTTGGAACTGTAAATTATTACAATGAGTCAGATAGTAATAATATTTTAGATAGAAATGCTTCATTTTCTCTTGTGGTTCTAAAGATGCAATGTTTGATGATCATGTTTATAAATGTTGATAAATGTTTTTTTTTCAAGCAAGAAACATCTTTATTGAAATATCACTTATGACAAAGGCAATCATACATTTATGTAAATGAAAACAAACCATACTAACATTTTCAGTTGCAAACATTATACATTACAGAGAATCTTCTGTAGTCATTGTCAGCCATTCCAATGTTTCATTAATCGGTTATTCCTTCCCAGTTATCATAAACATTGCTCAAATCTGTCAGTGTGCATACTATTTTCTTATTTTGTTCTACAATGATTACAGATGTTGAAATAAAATAGTACAAACACTGATAGGCATTTGCTAAACAAACAATACAGTCTCAGAATGAAAACAGACTTAACATGAGCAGTAATCCTCTCTGTCACTGAAACTTGCATTCATTGAAATAGCACTAAACCCACATTCAAATCAAATGCATCTGGCCAATGGAGAATTAAGTTTACCTTTGGTCTGTTTTCAAATCATAGGCTCCTTGCACACATTTGTAGGGCCATGTATACATGTATGTGTTCTTTGCTTCACCTTTCTGATTGTAAAAATTATATTCCTGGTATAATACAGCAATGTTTGTTAGAGTGTGGTTTAAATTTGTAGTTTTGAACATTTTCCTATAAGCAGTGAAACAAAATGTATGATCCAATAATGACAAAACTGCCCATTCCATTTAACCATAAAAGACTTCTGTAATTACAATCACAATATCTGCAAAAGTAAAAGTCATCTGAATAATTCCACATTAAAGAGCTCTATAACTAATGACGAGGTTGCTACTGGCAAACAACTTTACATTTCAGTGTTTCATCTACAAATTCAGTACCTGCTGCCCTTGAAGAATTAATTGCCTTTCCTTAAAACTCATTCCTTCTCCAAAACATTATTCTACATGTATTGTTCCCACAATTCCCATTGTTGTATGTAATTCGTTCCTACCATTTTCTAAAGATACAACTTCCATTTTTTATCTCTGATACTATATTCGTGAATTATAGTATGTTGGTTTAGACTTTGATTTCCATTTGCTAGTAATTGCTTTTTTGACAGGTACCAGAATTAAACTCAGCTAGGCCTTACTATATCTAGGTAATTCTGATTGTATAGCTCAACTCAAAAAAATAATTTCCTTAGTTACATCATTTTGTTTACCCAGTATTTCTGACAAGAGTAGTCTGCAGGGATTTTTTTAAAGTGTTGACAACTCATTACACTTTCAAAAAATATGTTCCCAATTACCTCTTTTTTTCCCATCACACCTCCAATATTTGCAATCTACTTGAATAAAATTTATTTGGAGCTTGGAATATAAAAATACCTATGCAAACATTTCCAAGCAAAGATCCTAAATCTTGTAGACTTTGTTGTATAGTTTGGGAGCCATACAGATATCCTCCCATTGTTTCTTTGTAAATTCCTTATCCAATCTCTCTTCCCAATCCTTTCTAAAGTCCTCTGATTGATTCCTACAGCTATTATGCAATATTTTGTATGCCCTAACAATTATCCATTCTTTAACAGCAGCTTCTATTCTAGATTCTACTAAAAATTCTACCAGTGCTGGTCTTTCACTTAGGATCCCTCTATTCCTTTCTCTTTGCCTATATTCTGATATCAGTCTTTGATAGGGAAGGCAATTTTAGCTAGAAGTGCAAATTAATTTGTGGCTTCCACACATTCTTTTACCTTTCCCTCTCTAATTATTTGCTCCAAATACATTGATTCCTTTGCCAGTTTTCTCAGGTAAATTCCAGCCCCCTCTTGCCTATTCTCTTTACCCCTAATTGCAGTCGTCCCTATTGAAAGAATCTCCTTTCTCCATTCTCACATTGTCTTAGTTCTTAGAATACTTTCTGCTAATTTATGAATATAATATTCTGTACGGTTATTGTTATTCTCCTCAAGGATCTGCAATCCCAGTCTTTCCATATTTTTTGAGCCTCCTCCTGTTTCACTATAATCCCTTTCCACTTTTAATTAAAACTTTCTGCTTATGTTATGTATAGCAGCCTTAACTGCATAGCTCTGAAATACCCTGGCAAATTAAGTAATCCCAAACCAACTTGTTTTATTGAAAGGATCACCTTTCCATAAATATGAGTATTGCTGAACCAATTTATGTGGCAGTACATAGTTTACAGCTATTGCATTTGCTGTATCTTTACTAATTTTGTGTACTGAAAAGACTTGAAACTGTCTCACGATGCTCCACACCACTGAAATATCCTTTTCTGGTTTTATCAGGTACAAAATAATATCTTCTGCAAATAAAGCCAACTTTTCTTGATTACCATACTAATAATATCATTGAATTTCTGAGTCCCTTTTTTTTTTTTACCATTGGTTCTAAATATAATGCAAATAACAAAAGGAAAAAAAAGGACACCTCTGCCTGGTTCTCTGTTTAGATAGAACTTATCAAAGAGGAACCCCCCCCCCCACACTCTAAATTTTGCCTCTGATTCCTCATTTATCCTCCTAATTAACCTTATTATTTTGTCAGGGAATACAAATGTTTCCAACGCCCCACTCATAAATTTTTAGCTTATTCTGATGAATGCTTTCTTTCCATCAAGACCCACCAACAACAGTGGGATTTTCTTACATTCTGTTTCCCTCTGCGTCATCATGATTCTATAAATGTTGATTGTATTTGACTGATTTTATCCTTGCATTGACTAATACTATTATTAGAAGTTTTTCTAAGATGTTGAATTTTAATATTATGAAATGATTAATTATTTTAGAACTAATCAGAGACAGGTACAACATAATTTAGCTATCAGATAGGGAATGGTTCTACAGCAGCTGAAAAACAATTTTATGTTTTTAAACAGGTAACCATTTGAAATACTGGGACACACATGAGTGAGTCCCTTAATCTGGAGACTAAATTGCCAAAAATCCTGACTTGCATATCAAAGTCTGATATTGCAGTTTCTAGGAATATTGTATGGTGATCTTGAAGTTGGTATATATAAATTTGGGGGGTATGTGGGGCTTGCCACTGCAAAAAAAAAAAAATTAAAGGAGATGAGTGATGTTTGATATTAGCTCTAACAACAGAAGAAGAAAATGCTAATAAAAATGCAAAGATACCAACATTCTGTTGGACATCTAAAAACTGTAAAACATGGAATTGTCCACCAAATCATCTGATTCTGTCTGGATATGATGGTTATTTTGAAGGTATCATATTGATACAGCAACAGTTTTCTGGGAGAAGACCAATAGAATGAAGTAAACTCACTGGAACCACTTTCAGTGAACATTAGATGATAGAATTATTTGCATATGAGAAACCACCCATAGGACACCTACTCTGAAGCCAAACAACAGCAGAGTGAAGAAAAGGCTCCACTGCTATTGAAATTCTTCCAGCAAGTTTACCTCAGTCTATTGGCATTTACTGAAAAGGCATTCAGTATTTGTCATAAGACAGCCAAACATGCAACAAACATGCAATATGCTGATGAATCATGTCTTGTTTGCTCAGACCCAGGATTGTCCCATCTCTGAAAAAACACTCAATATTCCTTCTACTCTACTGAGACCTGGCTAAAGCAATCCCAACTACTTTTGTATCCCCCTTCTGAAAAAAAACAAAACAAAATTTATCACATTTTATCACTTCGGCCAGCTAACACTGCATTAAATACAGCCACATCTAGCAACACCAAAATAGAACAAGTCACCCATACCAAATTATAGGATGCCATAAGAAAACTGGGTGGTACACTGGTACAGTGAGTAGTATATCACTGCTTCACAGCGAGACGTTCCCTCATTTGATTCTCAGCTGGGGTACCTTCTGTGTGGAGTCTGCATATCCTGCATCTGTTCATGTAGGTTTTTTCTGCTTTCCTCCCACATTCCAAAGGCATGTAGTAGGTGGACAGGATACGCTAAATTAGCCATAGGTATGAGTTTGTGTGTGTGTGTGTGTGTGTGTGTGTGTGTGTGTGTGTGTGTGTGTGTGTGTGTGTGTTATGGAAGAACTACAACAGGGCTAGCCACCATGCAGTGTGAAGTGGCTCTAGATATGGTTACTGTTGCTGTAACACTCTGACCCCGCGTGGGAAAAAGAGGATAATGGATGGATGGATGATAGATGAGAAAATTGAAAAAAATAAAACAAAACACAAACTAGACCTCCTTTACAAAGCCAGGCCATATCTTACTGACCACAGCCACCAGGTAACTGCAGTTTTCACTCTTGCTTCCAAGCCTGCTGTAAGTATTGACAACTTTCATTAATATTCAAACTGCACTCGTGTACAAGCTTGAATAGTGATATAATAAAATAAGTACATTTGCATCCAGTCTCCCAAACTGAACCCATCTCATCATTCTGCTGCAGAACTTGAATGTGCCAGAACTACTACACCATATATCATATCATATCATATCATATTTACAACTGATAATGGCACATAAAATACTACACCATCCCTCAAACACATAAGCCATTAGTAATACAATAAAATGTTACAACCTCAAATGGAAACTTTGATCAAAGGAACAACATCTAACAGTGTCCCAAAAATGACTCACATCATAGTTTGATAAGTAAGTACTAGGGTCTCTATTAATTATTCAAACTTTTCAAAGTTCGGATGTCATATAGTCGACACCATATGATCAACCTTTGAAAAGTTCAAAGGTAAAAAGCAACGGCTCCGTACAGAGCAGAATGGGAAAACTTCCCTTTTCTGCACTGAAGTGCGATCTCTGAGTTGGTATATTTAAGTAGGGGGTGTGGGGAGTGCATGGGGGCTTGCCCCCCTGCTCAGAGCATTCAGGTAATTTTTTTTTTTTAAATTTTTTATTATATTTTCGAAGCATCAAACTTCGCGCATATGTTGCTGAACATATGAGGATCGAAATTTTGAAACTTCGAATATATAATATAGACCCAAGTACTAGGCTAGTTACCCTTATAGGCCATTTTAAGCCTTACCAGTTTCCCTTTTTGTGCTTGAAATAACCCATCCCTTTATGTTATAGACTAGTCTTACCCATCCTATGGTCGACAATTATATATAACCCTTAATGAGAATAACTGGGATTATACCATAGATAATTTGAGGGGCACCACATGTGGAACAAAATATTTAGGAGCTTCATCTGTCCATTAGTAGTGCAGGGGATAATTGCAGTGTAGATGTTTTGTTTCCCATCCAGAGATCTAAGTTACACTTGAAAATGGACAGGAATGAACTTTGTTTTATGTGGATGTGGAATCTATTCCACAGCAGTGGTATCCTCTGCAAAATATACCTGTCCCTGCATGTTGCACAAGAGGTTTAAATCCCTAGACCGAGTATTTCTGATGCCATTTGACTTGCTGATATGCTGTAGATCCATGTGTAATGGTCAGAGGATAGGTCACCTCTTAGCAGTCTGTAGGATACCAAATATAGTGACACGGGGACTCCTTCAGCATAGCTAAACCATGGAACAGCATTCCTTTCACCATCAGACAGATAAACAACTCCTCATTTTTAAAGCCAAAATCAAACTGCAGCTAAATGATATTCCAATCTGCAAATGTTAGTTGTCCCGGTCTCCTTCAAGAAACACACTACACCCAATGACATTTGACGACCTTTATTAAATTTCCATAAACATAAATATTACTCAATATTTATTCATTTCAACCAAACATGATACAGATGAAATAACATCCATGTAACATTATCTTAGGACAGGAGAGCGTAAACCTGCTCATCCTGATCAGTAAGCAGCATCCATACCTCCACTCACCTAATTATGAAGCAGCGTACCCACTCACTTCTTTTACCATTTACTGGTACTTATCAAGCAGCGTAACCACTCACTTTCGTTACCATTTATTGCATTAGACCATCAATCCAATAAGCAGCTTCACCCATTTGCTTATATACTTATCAAGCAGTGTAACCGGTCACTTTCATTACCATTTATTGCATTATATCATCAACCAAATAAGCAGCTTCCTCCGCTTTCTTATGTACTTGTCAAGCAGCGTAACTGCGCACTTTCCTACCTACCTACCTATATTATTCTAACATGCCAGAGGCTGTTCACCTTGGAGACCTGCTGCGGATATGGGTACAGCCTGGCTCGAGACTTACACCCTCTCCCCCAGATTTTCAAGGGCCGGCGAGAGCTCACCTGGTGTGCCTGAACCGCAATGCTTTCCAGGGCACGGGCAGCTCTCTCAGGGCGAACCCATTCCAGGGCACCTTGCCCTTTACAAAGAAAAGAGAACTTTTCCAGGGGCCCCTGCCAGCTTCCCAGGATCATTTGCATCACCGCACTGGATGCCGTGAGGCACCCATCTCCGCCGCTCCGGATTCAGGGATCTTCTCTCATTTTTCAAATTATTGAATTGAGCATCCAGCACCAGAGGGGGAACAGAAGAGGGCAAGCCTGCCCCTCTTCTCTGCCCACCAGCCTGACCAGATTGTTCCCCCTCTCTGCAGCACACTTCCAGCAATCTAAAAATTATTAAGGCATCTGGCCAAACATTATTCGGTGTACCCTATCCCCACTAACCAAGGTGGATATAGTTAACTCCTAAAACTATATCACTTAACAAAGTAACCAGTTACCAAAACCACTGAAAACAAAACACTGATCCTTCACCTATGCTAAGATAACCTAGCATACCCACTGCACATGAGCTAAATAATCCTTACTTCATGACCAATGGCAGCTCCACAAAGACTTCAAGGGCATTATAAAACCACGCAGAGTCAACTACATGCCATCATACCAAATTGCAACCCCATTTACCACCCAACCCAGTAATAACCAAATGAGCTCTCCTTAATGCCAGAGCAATAACAATTCTAATGACTCCCCCATCATTACCCTTCAACTAGACATCCAACACAAAGCCCACTGTTTCACTACTTAAAATAACCAAAATAGTATCATAACATCTCGTTGTCTAGCAATCCCGCCATCACACTAACTATCCCTTATTAGCAATAAAACAGCTTAACAGCCATCATGGCATTCTAGCAACTCAGCAAAACAAGCCATACTATTTTGTTATTAAACCCCCATTGCATACCATCATACCAATGAGATCTCTTTAAAGTAGGTACAATATCCTCTTTTTTTTTTTTACTCCTAATGCTCCCCCCAAACACGCAAACAGACTGTTACATTTTAACTATCAGGAAGAAAATATAACAATTCCATATGTGACTGCCTTGCTGAAAGACCATGACCTCTTTTCACACCACTCCATTAATCAACGTCAACCTTGACACCCTGTCTTGCCTGTCAAAGCCACCATCCTTCCACCTACCTGTAAAAGAAAAAAACTTTAAATACTGCATCCACACATAATCACAACTTCTTAATGACAGTATGCACTACCACTGGCATACCTCCTTCATCAACTGCTTAAAATGCATTTACTATCGCATACAAAACACCAATGAAACTTAAAATGCGTTAACTAAAATACCCGTAAGATTTCCTCCACACCTGACAGAATCACAAAACAACTAATACCCATGCGAAATAAACAAATGATGCATTACAAAGGGCCTATTCTATAAATAATATACCACTCCCCTACCCCCCCAAAAAATACCATAGCCATGCTATTATATCCTATTACCAAACCTGAAGTGTGAATTCCCCCCAACTGGTCTATCTATATTTCTTTTGGACAAGGGCAACAGTCACCCCTGTCCCTCTTGACTAAAAGCAACATAATAAGCACTCTGGATTAAGGAATCTTACTTACCTGAGGCTGTCTACTTCATCAAAACCTTAGAACCATTAACCTAGTAACTACCCCAACTCCTGAAATTGGTGCCACTCCTCACACCAGTAAGAACTCAAAACTACCCCAAGCAAATATCAAACCCTGCTATAACTTGCCCTCAACATACCTTATCCTCCCTTGGTCTTACACTACCCAGCTGCACCTACCTTGAAATGCCTAATGAGTACAAAACAAACACTCATTTACATACCATCTACCAGACATCAAGCCGTCCTCCCCCAGCATAATATATTACCTCCAAATACAAGTGCATAATAACCATAAATGAAACGAATATAGACCTTGAAATGCCTTTTTTTTTTTTTTTTTTTTTTTTTTTTTTTTACATTTGGGATAAACTGACTTTTAAGGGGCCCTAGCACCAGTAACCTAGTGCCTCCACACCTGCTTCCTATGCCTTTAATTACTGTGTATCCACCTCACCTGTGGAAAACCCCCAGACCCCCCCATAACAGATCCACAACCCTGCTTTACCCAACCCCCAACATACTCCTGTACTTGTCGATACACTACCCAAACTGCACCAAGTTAGACATATCTTGCTAAACAGCAAATAAAGTAAAATTCCCTGTGACCCCTTTGTACACAACTCCAACAAACAGAACATCCAGCCCCTCAACATCAACTACCTTTAACTACTTCCTGCGGGAAAGTGACTGTTTACATTATAGGTTCATAGGTTCATAGGTTTATACTAAGCTATCTGCCCTAAGGCATTTATAAGCCTAGCCCAAATTTTTGTGGCTTACGCCACCCTTTATATGAAAAAAATACTGTGCCCATTAGTTTGTTGTGCCTCTGTCCAGCAGTGACACAGAGATGATTCCCGGGGTAAACCTACCATCTCCCATCCACAGGTCAAGATTTCTCTTGAACAGAGCCAGCAAGGTGCTCTGCCTCACATGGACCGGGATTTTATTCCACAGCATAGGGAGTCTCTGAGTGATAAATCTATCCCTCCAGCACATCCTATTTATATCCGTGCTAAGGTTTAAGTCGCTTGCTCTAGTGGTTTTGGTGGATTTGGATTTTTGAGGTGGAGCATGTCCATTAATTCCGGGTTGGACATGGCCTTGTATGTCAGGCACATGTCACCTCTGAGCAGACGGTATGCAACTGAATAGAGCTGGAGTTTCTTCAATCTGGCAGCATATGACAGATTTTGGAGTCCCTTTATCCTTTTGGTGAGGAACTTTTGGGGTCTCTCCAATTGCTGCAGATGTTGGGTGAGATACATCCCGAATGGGGCATTGTACTCGATCATTGGTCTGATAAGTGAAGAGTACAGGGGAACAATGACCTCACTAGATCTGGATGTGAATCCCTTCATGATCAGGTGGGCAATGGTCTTTCTAACCACTTTAGCAACGTGAGTGTCAAAAGAAAGGCCACTGTCAACCTGGGTCCCCAGGTCCCTGATAACCTCTTTTGTGCTTAGTGGATTGCCACCTATATGGTAGCTTGGGGTTACCTTGTTTTTCCCGAAGGGTATGACTATACATTTTTTGGCGTTTAACTTCAGGCCATGGCTCTGGCACCAGCTATCTGTTTCCGTGAGTCCCTTCTGAAGGATATCCGTGTCCGATGCACTTTCCACTATGGCACCCAGTTTGCAGTCGTCTGCAAACTTTGTCAGCCAAAGTCCTCCCATGTTGGCCTGTACTTCTGAGAAGTAGATGCCAAACAATAGGGGGGCCAAGGACCGAGCCCTGTGGGACACCACTTGTGACCGGCTTGGAGTCTGACATAGCGCCAGCAACTCTAACCCTGTGGGTTCTGTCCTTAAGCCAGTTTGCAACCCATCTTGTGACATATGGGTTTACATTTAAGCTGGTAAGTTTTTCTACAATACCCGAGTGAGGTATTGTGTCGAAAGCCTTTGCAAGGTCAAGGTAGGCTGTATGGACTGCCTTTCCCTCATCCATGGCCTTGGTGACTGTTTCGAAGAAGTCGACCAAGTTCAAAAGGCATGATCTTCCCTTGACGAAGCCAAACTGGGTCGGGTCCAATGTCTGCAAGTCCCCTATATCTTTGTTTATGAGCTCCATTATGATCCTCTCCATAGCTTTGCAGACTAGACTTGTTAAGCTTATGGGGCGGTAATTACCAGGGTCCATAGAGGCACCGCCTTTGTGGAGTGGGACCACAGTTGCCGTACGCCACTCCTTGGGCACGTATCCTGTGGTAAGGCTGAGATTAAACAGCTGCCTTATGTGCGGGTTTAATTCCTCATTTAGCTCATGTAGCACACACCCGGGGACACCATCTGGTCCCATTGATGCTGTGTTTTTAGCTTTAGAGAGAGCAGCTTTCACCTGCGCATTTGAGATGTCTGGGAGGCTACACTCCGCTGGGATAGTTATCCTTTAGGGGGGGAGAGGGGGGTGAAGTTTGCACTGAACCTGTCTGCCAGTATGTTGGCAATGTCTGTGGGTTCAGTGATTTTTGTATCATTTTGGACTAATTCTGAGCATATCTGGGAGTTTCCACCCAGGTTCCTAACATAGCTGAAAAAGGCCTTATGATTGTCCTTTGAATCCATGGCAATTTTTCTCTCAAAATTGGCCTTAGTTGATTTTATGAGTGCTCGTATTTTTTTACTAATAATGATCAGGGGTGACTTCCCTTTTATGGATTTTGTTCTATCATGTAATAGCTTTCTCCTCTTATTGTAAAGTTTGTTAATGGCTGGGGTCCACCAGACTTGACGTTTGCCCTTTGTGGAAAGAGTCTTGGTTTTATTTGGGATTGCCTGATCCATGCAGTCCTGGAGGTGTTCATAGAAGGCATTTGTAAGGGCTTCTGCAGCTTGGGTTGTGGTTTCCACTGGCTCAGGGGCCTTGAAGGATACCACACCAGTCTTTACACCCCAAATCAAGCACATTTATGCACCCTTACATCAATGGCAACAGCCACTGGTACCTGCACTGTCACACCCCTAGTCCTACCTCACCTTGACCAAAATTACCTCCTTACATAACCCGCTATGCACCACACCAGCAGCAAGATCCACAATCCCATTATACACTAGTCCAACCATCAAAATTCACATAAAGCATCCATTATCTTTCAAAGGCATTTAATCAGGGTGCTGACCACTGGTCACCCAGCACATGCCCTTCTCTGGCCCTTCTGTGCACACCCAAGCAGCAGTGGCATCCATTGAAATGGCTCCAACACCTCCGACTCTCCTTCCCTCCGATCACCAATCACGCCCACTGGATTATGTACCTCCGCATTTTCGTCAGTAACTGTTACCCACTTGCGCTCCCCATGGATAACCTCCTCGATCACCACTGCTTCCATCATCTGCGAATTCACTGTATATTGCCACAACTGGTACTCGGCACACCACTATCTACAAAGAAAAGGACAAAATGAAACCCTCTATTATGTAAAGAACAGGCTCCATCTTATACCCACCTATTCCAAATTATAACCACAGCATTTCAAGACTGCATCTGCAAGAAAGAAAAAGACATGTAAATCATAGAAAAAGACACATAAATCATCCAAAATACATAAGACACATTCCAAGACATCCTCAAGGACAACCTATCCTGCCAACCCAGGAAGGAATGTACCACTGCCACACACATTTATGACAAAGCAGCCATAACTGAAGCTATGCTTCCAGTGACCCTATTAAATACCCAAGATAAATTTAACCACCCATTGCATGTGTTAAAACTAACCCCCCCCATGAAGGGACCTATCAGTATCCACAACCCGGATAACCTTGTGATTTCAGACCACATCAATTAGCCCCCTGTATAAGCCAAGCTAACTTATATTATAAAACCCTTGTTTAGCTCTTAACCTTCCATCTCCAAATGAGGCACACTAACCAACATAATATTAGAACAAATGAACACAATGCCACAAACCTAATAATAGCTGACTAGCACCTTACAAAATACAATCAGGTAGTAATTTAAATATTCCTCTTACAAACTTAAAAGGTTAAAAAAACAGCTTACGGTAGCATGGATATTCAGAATGGTACACACACCCACACATCCAAAAATTATATTCTTTTCATAACCCAAGACAGAGACACACATTAATGTACACACAAATGCATGGAGCCTCACTCATGCCACTGCAGACATGCACATACCTATCCACACAATCTCACCTTAATGCAGCCACACCCCACATCTTTGCTTAACCTACATGCACTATAAATACTCCCATAGGAGTAAAAGGGGGACTGCTGTGTGTTTACAGTGGTCATGCCTACATATAAAAAAAAAAAATTAACTTGCTAGAGTTTACATTCCTTTCCAGCTGCTATGCTGTGGCTGCCTTTGTCCATTATACCTATAGTTCAGAAACTTTTGACCTATCTTTACATTTTAGACAATCAAACATGGTTTGGTCTTTATTTGCTCACTTACTTGCAATTGTTTACTGAGGTAATGCCCTGAACCCCCTGGAAAAATTCAGTCATTGTCCAGAAATTACACTTAGCAGTCAGTGCAGTAAAAGAGGTGCACAAAGATTATCAGCCTGTTTAATAACAAGCAGTACAGTAAGGACACAATGCACAGCAGTTACCAGAGTACAAGACAAGCAGCAGAAACTTATTTGTCAAAGTATGGTTAAAGTTCATGAAATTAGCACTGTTTCACTCCTTAATGTTAGCCAAAGTGCTCTTCACAGCACCCCAACGTGCCCAGTAATGACTCCCTCTGCGAGTCGTATGGTGTACATGAATTGTGATGTCTTCCCTTTGTGGAAGACAAAAAAAAACACACCACTCCAATGACAACGCATGTGCAGAGCAACCACCAGTCTCCCTTACTCAGAAGCCAGCGAACAAACTCACAGACTGACAACTGCGATCACCATCCTGCCACCACCAATGCACCCTTTCATAAGCCACCCACTCAAAACTCTTTCCCCTAGCAGCATCCTCTCACCCATATGTCACTAATGGCTCCACTTCACCCACAGAGCCAATGTCACCGCTTCACCAAAGTTTGTTGCCATTTCGCCAACATGCAGCAGAGCCATTCCTGCTCAAAATTGATCCACCATGAGCATTCCAGACAAGGCACACAAAACAACATGCACCATTTGATTGTTATAACCACCACTCCAACCCTTTTAGCCTTGAAAGGAAGAAAATCATTAATGGCATGGATATCAAAACGTGCAATAATGTTCACACCGTGAAACCCCCAGGCAATTCATGAGAGGCCAGTCTGTCAAAATATATTAAATCAATGAAAGTGCCACAAATAAGAAACCAATGCAATTGGGTGTTATGCTTCTATGGAACTAGGCAGAAAAGTGCAATATTTAATATATGTTCCTGTACCTTCCCATACAATGAACTCTGTACCCATGTGAATACCCCTTTACAGCAAATCTGCCAGTTTGTACTGTAGATTTTTTAACTTGTACATGTTGGAACTGCTTTGAACCTGCCGGCTGATTTTTTCTTTAATAATTCAGTTCACAGATATCAAACCCCACAGATCCCTACTATGTCTGTAACTGTGCCCTGTGTGTATATTAGACTATTGCATTATTTGCATATTATTTTTGTAGCTTGTAAATGATCAGATACCCGCCAATCATGATGCGCATGCTTGTCAACGACAGCACCTACCAGCCTAGAGCACATGAAAACCCATTCGTAGCTCCACTGAGGCTACTCTACTACCTCAAGTTGAACATGGCACAATAACCACACCAATGGATCCTGAACCACAAAGCACCTTCAAAAAACCACCACCACTGATGAACTGAGAACCCTAACGCAAACAAACCGAAAATTGGATACAGGATTATAACTGCATCTCACCACTCTCACACACCTCCCATACCACACTCAGCCACGGAAAATGCGGAAACTCTTAAAATCAAACATCTACATAGAAAACAGAGCAAACCTACCTCTGAAGGCAATCCACCCAGGATCCTAACACCCCAGAACAAGGCTGAATGATATGCGAAAATGCCCTACTTCTCCACATTAATTCCCAAACCTCTGCCCCCCCGAAACTAATGTATACAAGAAAAATGTTTGTAACTCAGAGAAGCGCCATACCCAGCAATGAGAGCCTATCCCAAAAAGAAGAAACATAGCAAAACACTATTAATCCAGCTTCCCTTGTAACAAATGGCCTACCTGTTCCCAACCACCTACAGGTCATCATGGACATGATCCTTGCAATAGCAAGTTCACGCGAAAATGTGACTCCTAATCCAGTTACACTTGCCTAACATCCTTTAAGTCCCTCCCTACCCCTACCTTACTTCCTCTCAAACCTCATCCATTCCTATTTAACCCTATCCTACCCCTAACCTCCCAAATCCTGCAACTCTAACTAACCCCCCACCTTGAAGATATCCCTGGACAAAATGGTCTGTTCCAAACCTCATTTTCCAGGATAAAATGCCCAACTACTCATGATTTCCTCTTCTTACTTACTAAACCATGTCTTTACAAGTGGTGTTTTATGTCTTACTGTAGTGAGTTTATTGCGCTACCCCCCCTAACCAAGAAAGGTAAGCTTTATTGTACTCTCATTAGCCTGCAGGTCAGCATGAATTTAGATGCATACAACATGATTTTAGCTCCTAAATGTTTGATACCCTTTACTGTTTAGTGATGCTGTTACATCTTTGTTGTTAATTTCTTGCTTCAATGATGCTCTGTAATGTGGACTAATCTCACTTCTTAAAACTTACTGCAATTAATAATTTTGTCTCATATTTCCTGTTCATTCCATTTTAATGAATTACATTGTTTTTGTACATCTTTCTTTAGAGCTTGTTTGCACTTTGCAATATTGTACAGCTGCTATTTCTAGGAGCATTTCCTGGGCCTTCACTGAAAATGGGCAATGTTTCGACTTAGACTTTCACAGTAAACACAAGCAAATAAAATAAAATACATAGATTTGAAAGAGAAAACAAATCCTATTGCCTGTAAAGGTCTGAATTGCCAAAGCCAGAACTATAGCTACATATTCTGATGCCCTATTCCATTCCCTGATCTGGTGCCCACTCAACTTTAAGCTGAGGACTAAGGAATGGGCATCTTGGACTTGCGGGCTGAAACAATAAGTAAATAAATAATTTTCTCTTGTACGTTTTCCTTTGGAGAACTGCGGTGGTGGTGCTGCGGTAGCATTGTCACCTCACAGTAATATGTTGTCCTGTTCAATTCCCAGTTAGAGCGTCTTCTGTGTGGAGACATGCATGAATGGGTGTACCTTCATTGAAGGTTGTGCGTCAGGGCCGGCAACTCTGCACATTAAAAATCTACTGCCAATCATTAGCGGACCGGAGTTCCACTGTGGCGACCCCTAACTGGGAAAAGCTGAAAGACACAACAAGAAGACATTTTCCTTTGAAGATGATAGCAAACAATTTCCTACAAATGTATAAATTTAACAAGTAGCTTGCTAAGGCTAAACAGCTCACAGGTGCTTCATCTCTAACCACCAATGCAGTATTTGCATTCATTTCTGAATGTCAGTAATGCACTACCATGCTATCCACACGTGCCAATCATATCCCCTTGTACCTGGGGTGGCTACTCCTTATGCACCACACTATACTAGCTACACCTCTGGTCAAAGCTATTGTTTTTCCAATAGTAACATGTGGCTGTGAGAGCTGAACTATCAGCAAGCCTTTGCACTAGAAAATCAGTGTTTTTGAACAGTAGTGTTTAAGAAATGTTTTGAGAATTCCTTGGAATGCAAATGATCAAATCGGTTAGTACTTAAGGTGATGAACCCAGACTGTTCCCTAGAAGGCCTGATAGGTAAGAGTAATACTCAAGTACTTTGGCCACGTAATGCAAAGACAGGATTCACTAGAGAAGTTAAATAATGCTTGGAAAGATCTACAGCAAAAGAAAAAGGGAGTGATAGCTGGACAGAGAACATTGCTGATACAATGAGTATGAATTTGCAATATATAAAGAAGTAGTTGTTGACAGACAGGCCTTCAGTTATTGAAGTCACAAAGAGTCAGACGTGACTAAATGACCGAATAACAACATAACTTATTATTTTTCAGTAGGTCCATAACCAAGCACATGTTGTTGTTAACCTCCATCTTGGTGTTCATAACCCAGTAAATAACTAATTCATAGTACTTTGAAGTTCAGCTGCTAAGAAATATGGATAGACACAGTAACTTTATTGCCATTTGCCTACCCATGTGTGGTCTGCTGTGGAAGATACTACAGATGGCCTTTATAGCTCCACTGATTATAGTGCCCTCATCTCTGCCTCACACCTTGTTTAGTTTACAGGAACATTAGGACTGCAGTGATAATCCATTTTGATACATAAAGCTGTGTATGATCTATATGTTCCACTGAGCGTTAGAGTGGAAATTACAACATGGTTTTCTAGTAGCCTGAACACAGGAATTTAGCTTCACTACTTTGTCTCTGCTAACTTCTCTGCAGACCCTTTCCTAGAAAGTTTTCTGCCACATATGTCTAGTATTACATCAAGCACACTTTGCAGCTTTATCTGCACTTATAAATAGTTCATCTTTGGCTACAGGAGAGCCTGCCTTAGTCACTTTATGTACACACCTAACCAAAGGTACTCATACACACAACACACACACACACACACACACACACACACACACACACACACACACACACACACACACACACACACACACACACACACACACACACACACACACACACACACATACTCATACAGGCACACACATGCATGTCTTTGTACACGGCCACACACATACACACAGACACGTGAACATGCATGCATTTGTGTGCACACATATATACACATACATGCCTACACATACATGCATTTACACATGCATATACATGCACAGTCACAGACACATTCTCATTTAATTACCCTGCATAGCATCGAAAGTAGGTGACAATGCATTTAGATTTTGCTTAGTTACACAGTATGTTTTGCTCTTCTGTACTATTTCATTACTGCTCTGATCATTGGTATGCGTCATAAATGTGACACCCATTTGGAACAGCTGGCCAAAAACTCATCAAATTGGTAATGTTTTCCTGATGGCCAGATCTGTACCTGGATATGTTACAATGAACAGCTTGTTCTCATCCTTGACAACAATGGTCAGGGCAGTTGAACATACAACACAACTATTTGCGTCATTAACAGACCATTATCACATAAATTCAGCACTCATGAATCAGAGGTACAGACATGTTCAACATTATCTATGCTTTGGGCCAGGCCAGTAACGGAGACAGCAGAAGATAAAATCAATACTGGAAAAGCTGTTTGTAAAATAATACCTCTCAAGAGTTTTATTTTATTAGGTAAATTATTTTTAAGGTGTGTGTCACTGCTTAGAAGAGAATACATTAAGGTTTTAAAAGCTGCTGAATGAATGATGTTTAAATCCTGGGTTGGAAAGCACAGTTCTTGGTGAGCAGATAAGGGCAAATGTGGAAGAAATTGCAGTCACAGGTCTAGTAAACAAACAACTATGACAACACCAGACATGATTTAAAAATATTTGCCTTTATATTTGATTTAATTAAGGAACAGGTCTTGAGATGAGAAAAAGTGAAAGAGTTTATGGAAGCTGAATAAAATATAGTTCACTCACAGTGGACTAGTGGTAATACTAAAATATTACTCTATGTTATTACATACAGAGACTGAAATAAAGGAAAGTGACAATTTGGTTAAGAGGATCAGACACTGCACCTGCAAAATTCTTGAAATCCTAACATATTGTGGGAGTTCTCATTCATTTTGATTCCATATCTAAATGTTTTGTAATGTCCTAAATATTTCTGACTTGAAGCCATCTGCTGTAAAAAGATTTGCAGGGCCTGACCCCTAAACCACAGAACCGATTAGCTATACAAGTCATAAAATAACAAATATTACATATGCTTGGGTCATTAAGAAGTTCTGTATAATGAGAAAAAAGTTATATTTTGAGCACTATTAATTTTCATTAGCACAGGAGGCTAAAAGGCAGTATGCACTCCTTAGTAAAGAGATTAAACTGTGTCACTTTTTCTGTTGATGGGGAAAATTATCTTCGTAAATGAGTAAGGTCAATTATACTGGTCATCAGACAAGGATGTCCTTGACTTAAAGTGATGGGGTGCTCTTACCAAAGAGCTGGGTGTCTTGTAAAGCGAATATGCGAGTTACAACAAGATCAAGTTTTTCATTTCATAAAACATAAAGGCAGCTTAATTTAAATGAGGAGTTACACAGCTGATTGCAACTGCTTTGACTTTCCCTTAGAAAGGTAAGCCATTGTCTGAGCCAGCATTATGTAAAGCATTCAAAGGTAAAAAAAATGGAGGTGTATTACAGAAGGCTAAAGCCATGAACCCCTAATGAACTTCTTTCCACAGGCCTTAGTTTTGTTTATCAGTTTTTACTTGCATAACTGTAACTGAGCATGTCACATAACTCGAGCATAGCTCCAATGTCACTGCAGAAAGGTACTCTTGTATAAAGGGGATCTTACATGGCTTACAGATTAATAAAAAAGAAAACTAAGAAAATACAAGCATATTTTCTAGGAAGTGTATGTGTGGTAAGGTCAGATTTATGTACCTCATAAATTAGGAAAAATAATGCAAAACATGAGACAGTGTGCCATAAACTGACACGGGGAGTGATGATGCATTAATGAAAAGGCACAAAAATAACTAAGTTGTGCAACGAGTGATTTAAGAAAATATTTATACTCATAAAGACAATAGCTATGTTAGTGACTGTATCCCTGCAGAATAACAATTGTGATAGACTCAGGCAAGTTTAAAGGAAATTCTTGTACATTCAGAGATAGCATATGTCCTGATTCAGTTAATGGGTTTTTAAATAAAAGATGCTTTCATTCAAATTACAGGAAAAATACAATTTTTAAAGAAATTAATATTATTTATGTTGTACCCCAAATTCTTTGAGCTGTAGCATTAGAAAATGGCCTAAAATGTATTGCCTTTCTCTGGGGCTGAAGTACAAAGCACAGGGCAGTTGTTCAGGTGAAGTGATTAAGGTACTATGGCTTACAATAAACAGAGTAACGAAAAACTTTGAAAACTAGAAACTGTTAAACCTGGAAACAAATGGAGCCGACAGCAATAATTAGATATTCCAAACTGTTTTAATGTAAGCGCTTTCGGCTCGGACCTTTTCAAGCCTTCTTCAGACAGTTTTGTCTGAAGAAGGCTTGGAAAGGTCCGAGCCGAAAGCAATAAACAGGAGTAATGTTATCTGTATACAACACTTACATCTACAGCTTCCTGACCTTCACTTAGAAAAGGCAGGTATAGGAGAGGGGCCTTAATTTTGGTAGCCATTCAAAGTCAAGGACAATAGGCAGAGATACAAATGTTATTCATATCTTCTAATAAATCTGAGCAAGCGGTGTATAGGAATAAACAATCAAGCCAGGAAGTATGTATTAGCCCAGTATAAGTAACTTACATGCTATAGTTTCTGACTGTATTCAAGTATTCAAAGGAAAGAAAAAACAATTCTCTACTCTAAATAAGGAAAGGGTTGGGATATACAGATTACTGGGAAGGAGAGAGTAAACTAGAAAATAAAATATGGTAATATGAGCCATTAACAAAATGTGGATAGCATGCTAGTGTTCACTATTAGAGACAATGATATTAACACTTATGAAAGTTATGTACTATATCTTTATTAGTTATGCATTGTGCAGAACATCCTACAAAGGCACATATAGGGACAATTAAGTGATCTCTCTCTCCTTCTCTCTCTTTCTCTTTCATGGAATGTCCATGGCATATTATTACTGTTAAACACAGCAAGGGTGCAATTCTTTATAAAAGATACATCTGAAAAATATTTATGCACAGGAAATGGGACTCACAGCTGAAACAAAACAATAAAGTTGTTATGAAAAGTTTTCCTACTCCTTGGAGATGGAAACTGTAAAAAAAGGAAATGGTGTTATGTTACCCATATTCAAACTAACATTACAGTAGAGATGCTAAGGATATGGCAAATGTGTTAGGTATGGATGGGTGCTATATAACTTAGGCAGTGTGTTTCTGTTTATTATAGGTAGATTTTTATTATGAAGTATTAGCAGGGTGGATTGACCAAACTACATCCTCTGCATCAGTATATGAGCTACCCACAACAGCTAAATGGTATGTTACTGATATTTAAATGCATAATAAAAAGCAGCTTACTTTTTTTTGATAGCACCTATATATAATTTACTCTGTCCATGTTACAACAATGGCAAAAGTCAGCACAGATGGCTTTCAGACAGACTGTGCACAGGTAAACCAATGAATCTAAAGGTGCATTTACCATCCTCTGAGTAAATGCAGTTTGTATCACTGTAAGTGTGAGTAATACAAAGTACTTTGTATTGGCATGATAATGTGCCAGTGGGGAGCATAAATGATGAGTGATGAAAGGCCAATGTGTTTAAAACTTAAATTATGCTGTATTTCCAAGGAAAGTTCTATCCTGTCCTATAATTCAGTTTTGTCCTACAGTTCACAGATGTATAAAAATGGTATTCTTCTTTCAAAATGTGCTGCTGTGGACAATGTAATGACTCCTGGAGGTTTTCCAAGTGCCACAGTACATTTTTCCATCCTATCACTCCAAGTATTTTGGGCTATTTTAATAAAAACAAATCAGAGACTTTTTATTAAACCATGGACCCAAAAGTTTTTGGAATTGTGATATATGTAGGCTTTACATTTGATTCCTTCCAGAGAGTTTATTGGATAGGTCTTGTGCATGTACAGAGAATTGCCCATTAAGGTTTATGGTTGCATCTTCATGCCAAGCCAATTCTTTTTTTTTTATTTGGTTTTAAAACAATATATAAACAAATCAATTATAAAACAAACACATAACTATTTACATAGCTCCACAGCTGATCAATACATATTAACAACAATTAATATTTTTCAAGTAAGTCTTTAAGTTTAAGCCAAGATTTATATGAATGTGTACTATTAGAAATTCTTATCTTTATAGTATGCAGTTTACTACTGCAAACATTTTTTGCCATACTAATAAATTCCGCACTAAAGGGGGTAACTTTACTTTTCTAATTTTTAGTAATTACTTTTCTGGCTACAGCAAGAATAAATCAAAGAAGGGGCAACTGGGTTTTTGTAATTATCTCAAGAATCAGAACATTAAATAAAACTAAAAATTTGGAAATATTACATCTATCTGACCACAGAACTTGAATGAAATTATTAATTTATTTCAAAAAAGGGAGATGACTTCACATTCATATACCATATGCATCCAATCAGTTATTATTTCAGAATCATATCTCCAGCATGTAATCCAATTTGATTTATACATAATTGTAATTTTCTTAGGAGTTACAAAAGCTCTGTGTAAGAGTTTCCAAGTGAAAATGTTCTAATATAATGAAGATGTAGCTTTTTATCTGTAGATTATAATATTATTTTCTTGTTTTCTTCAGAGAAGTCTTCATTATTAATTTTTTGACGAACAGTTCCAATAGGAATTGATTAAATATGTGAAATCTAATGTAAGAATTTTATAAATTTGTGACAAACATGATTTATTTTTCATTGCGTTTTTATTGATATCTATTAAGAATTTTAATAATTTGGAGAATGATTTCTTATCAAGGTTAAATATCTTATTTATCTCTGTGTTCACAAAGTCTATAAATATTTGTAAAATCAACCAGTTCTCAGAAACTTGATTATATTTGGACCTTAAATTTTATGTATGTGCCTATATATATATATATATATATATATATATATATATATATATATATATATATATATATTAGATATAGCTATATACTGTAGATACACACACGCGCGTGCACGCACACACACACACACACACACACACACACACATACACACACACACACACACACACACACACACACACACACACACACATATATATATATATATATATATATATATATATATATATATATATATATATATATATATATCAGTACCAAAGATTGTAAGACAAACAATATTTTAGGGAGAATTACCATCTTCATATGCATTAATCATTCTTCCATGGCAAAGAAGAATTTGTTCCATTTTGTGGCTAAACTTAAAATGTTATCAACAACCCGTTGAAAGTTTGTTTGTATCATGTCTTTACTATTAGACATAATGGTTATACCAAGGTATTTCATTTGATTGCTATTCCAATTGAAGTTAGAATACTTTTGTATGATTTTTTTATTTTGTATAAGTTAATAATGTACTTGTTTTATTATGATTAAATCTTAAGTTAGAAATGTATTCAGACTGACTCATAGAACTAATTATATGCACTAATGAACCCGTTGATACCCGTATATTTGCAAATTGTTCAACTAGTTGGGTGATTTATTTAGCTACATGTCATTGTCAGGCTTTTTATGTTGGTAAAACCTCACGGTCCCTTAGAATCCGAATAGGAGAACATCGTAGTGATATTCGAAATCACAAAATTAGTAATGCCCTATATCAACATACTATTAAGCATTCATCTGCTAAATTTATATTTAGTGTTATTGACAAAGTACAGGGAAGTAGACAAAATCAGTTAGGTTGGCAGAGTATTCTCAGCAAGAAAGAAAAATATTGGATTATACACTTGGGAGCCCTTTTTCCACCTGGATTAAATGACCATTTATAAATTATTATATATATTTATATAGTATCTAACACCATATCTTGGCTATATTATTGTTGATTCAGTATTATTTATGCACAGTTTGTGTATTTTTATTAACAATATATGTTTTTGGAAGTGCATTTCCTTTAATGAATGTTTTGTATAATTAAAAATTAGTAGTTGATTGCGAGCCATTTGTTTATTGGCTAAGCAATTATATAAATATGGAGTCTGTTGAATGGAATTATGATAGCTACTTTTCCTCACTGAAGAAGGTACTTTACCGAAACTAGTTTGAGGCATGTATTTGTTACATTCATGGTGATGAGAGTGTGATTTAGTGTCTTTGACACTACATTTACATCAATAAAGCCTTGGGGACCGTTTGCTGGCTTTTGTTTGTTCTTATTCTGTTGTTGGGCCGTGCAAGCTTGAACGTGCGTGGGTTAGTGTGTCACTGAAGTGTTCTCCTCGCTGTTGGCGCTGGTTCCCTGGCTGTTGTAGAGATGACTCCTCTCCTTTGAATTTTGGATCTTTCTCCATTCATCGAGGGCTTCAATTTATCTATTGCACATTCCAGTTTTGAAACGCCAAGGAATGGTGACTTATTTTTATATTTTTGGTCTTTCTTTACCAGTCTGAAGCTCCCTGTCTTGAATAGACTGTTACGCTTTATGAGACCAGTTCAGTGTTTAAATTGTTATACCAGAGCACATATTTCGGTTGTCTATCGAGAATATTTATGAGATATGTGCTCATTTCTACTTTTGGACAATTAATATTGTGGTTTTACCACTTAAGGGGATTTTTGCTTCAAACGCCACTGGGGAATTGTATTTGGTTTGCTGGCGTTTGGCGAAGTGCAACAGAACGCTTGTTTCTTGGCAGGGTTGGTTTCGTTTTTGTAAGGGCTCGCGTTTGGACTTTAAACTGTGTATACTACAATTTTTTGTTGGGATCTACTTCAGGAACTGTTTGCAGGAACATTTTCAGTGAATTACTCTGGACCTATTAGCGTTTACTACAGAACATGAAAACGCTGATGTCTTGGCAATAATGGCGCCTTGTTTGTGATGGTGTATCGCTGAACGGGTTTCTTCTTGACTTTTCTTTTTGGATTGGGACAACATTTTTTGGCTAAAGGGTTGTGAATACCAGCCATTAATGTGATTTTGAACTATATTTTGTATGAAGATGTCATGTTTATGTGGAACCATGTTTCAATGGAAGTGTACATTATGACATGTTATTAGAACAGATTATTATTCATAACCATTTCAATTTTTGAGACATTTTGATTCTCTATTATATCTTGGCTACAGGGATTGGAATATAGTCACATGTTGAGCCTTTTTTGGTAACAATTAAGTTTCTTTTTTGTGACTGATATTTAAGGCTTATGTGATCTGTTTTTTCAACATGCATTTAAGATTATATGTAATGATATCAGGGTTAGTAACTAAGTACATTGCAATGTCTTCATAAGCATGTTATATCCTTTTTTGTCAGGATATATGTATATTTATATAGGGGGCTTTATTTCTTTCTATATTGAGATGGTTAGTGAACTCGGATTCACATGGGTTTATGGAACATATGTATATGACAACTAGAAAACTTATTATTGCATTTATGTTTGATAAAAATATAAGGGCTATTTCATATCAATGGATTGTCATTATACATATTATTTATATATGAATGTTTAACCCTTATGATCCGGGGTTGTAATTTGTTATTTGATCACATTTATTCTCATAGTGGTCATTTGAGTCATATACACAGACACTTTTAATATTGACCATCATTTTTGAATGTTCTGTGTGAGGACTAATCACATATTTAAGTTTGCTTATCATCATATACTTATAGACTTTATTAGAGTTAGGAAAATATACAGATGGTTGATTTTCATCTTGTAACTATTTATATATGTACAACTGGCAATTAACAGTTATCTAGAGTTATGGGATTGTAATATCCATATTACATCATCTGTTTTTTGTGTGTGTAATTTTTGGAATTTATCTGTTGTACCTCAGTGCAAATTATTTTTACACTATACTTATAGTCTATGGAATGTGGTGATTGCATTTTTTGCATCTTTGTGATTAGTGAACCACATCTCTAGTTCAACTCACATTTTTGATGGGATTTTGTCACAATTATACTGTATTGGCATTGCTTAATGTTTACCCTATAATAGTTTGAAGTTTCTATAATAACTTAAGGGACATATGAGAGCACTATATCAGTGTTTGGTGGGTGACCCCTTCTATTTGTTGTTTGTTATATAGTATAATTGAAAGACATATAAAATTGGGTTTATGATGGAATAACATTATTTATATCTATATTAGCAATAGACCATCATCACTTATTCCGTGACCCTTGAATCTATTTTATCTTTATATTGGGGAACTTCCTTGGATTGCTGCTCAACACACTGTATCTTAATATGGATTTAGATCAAATACTACAGGGGTTGTGTGCTGATAGGGAGGATATAGCCATTTTTGGCTTGGAAGATGTCCCAAGCAACAACCCACATACAAACAACCCCAATAGTGAAGGGGGTTGTGATTTGGCATTCCGTAGGTTGGATAAGGGCCTCAGGGGCCTTAGAGCCAATATTTGGCACTTAAGGCTGTTTAAGGCCTACTTTCATAAAGGCTTGGCACCCAGAGGTCTTCGTATTAAGTTACGTCCTCTTGTAGGTAGATCTGAACAGAGACTTATAGAGGAATGGGATGATGCCCTGAGGAAGGGTTCAATGGTATTTGTTAAAATTTTATTGGATTATTATGAAAGAACAGTGGACGTTCTGCTCAAGGAGGTACAGGATCTAAGTATGGAATGCCAAAAATATAAGGATAGTATTAAATATTCCAGTTGTGTTGAGCGGTTGTCCAAGGAACTGACGACCTATGACAATATGGTGAAAGACAGAAAACTTAAAAAATTTTCTAGGGATACACACGATTATGAGAGAGGTCAACCCTTTCAGGTTCAAAGAAGTGTTCGATTCAAGGATCCGGGATCTGGGGTGAATGGAGGTAGATCTAAGAAAAGACCTAGGTCTATTTTAAAACAACAAGATTTCAGCTATACTAGTACTTCAGGAGAGGAGTCATCCTACACTGACAGTGAGGGAGGCACCAGTGTCCAATCACCTTTAAAAAAGAAAACTCAATCCAAGTTCCCTTTAGATATGTTGGGAAATCCCGAGGGGGGAGGAAACACAAGAGTAGACATGAATACAGATTCTATGACAGGGCTAGTTCATGCATTGCTGAACAAATAGCTGAACCTTTTGATAATGTCTTAAATTTGTCTGATCATACACTCACGAAGGAACAACATTGTATTCTTAATAAAGGATTGGGATTTGTCCCTAGTTTTTTCTCCGACCATTATTTGGTATCAGTTGATGTGTTGGAATTTTGTAGAAAATTGAATTTAAAAATTTTCTTTAATGATCAGAACAATTCTGCAACTCAAAGATCTACTGATTTCATTTTTAAAAAATCAACATTTCAACCTCCTATGAATAAGAACGTAGGGATCTTCCAACAAGCAGTATTGAGGGACTTACATTTTCCACATTTCAATACCAATATAGCTCATGACAATATCACCTCTTTGGAGAGAGAAGCCTTGTCAGAATTGAGACAAAATCACAAAATTGTTATTATTCAAGCGGACAAAGGGGGCGCAGTGGTTGTCTTGAACACTGATCATTATGTACAGGAAGGATTGAGACAATTGTCAGATACCCAGTGCTACATGCACATGGGGATAGATCCGACTCCTAAGTTTAAACAAGACATTGATTTATTCATTCAAGAGGCAGTACAAGAAGGAATTATCTCACAAAAGACTGCCCAACATCTTCAAGTCAGTGATCCACAAAAACAGATTCTGTATTTGTTACCTAAAATCCATAAATCTCTTACTGCTCCCCCTGGGAGACCTATTGTGTCTGGACATGGATCCCTTACAGAACCTTTATCGGTTTTCCTTACATCATACCTCAAGCCATTATTGCCCATGGTCAGGGCTCGTATACAGGATACAACAGAATTTCTTAACATCATTGTTGATACACAATTAGATCCAGATTGGATAATGTGTACTTTAGATGTGAAATCTTTGTATACGAGTATTCCCCATTGGGCTGGCCTACAGGCATTAGATTATTGGCTTCAAAGATCTGATCTATATCCACCTGGATTTAACACCTTATTAGTATGTATGTCTGAGCATGTCCTTAATAAGAATGTCTTTTTCTTCCAGGGTGATTGCTATTGGCAACTAAGAGGTACAGCTATGGGGGCTTCTTTTGCCCCTATATATGCCAACCTCTTTATGGCATACCTGGAGGAATGTCTTATATATGATCCCTTGCATAATATCTATTTAGAGGAGATGGATATTTGGAGACGCTATCTTGATGATTGTTGGATGGTGTGGCGTGCGGATGCAGATTATTTGATGGAATTTGTGGAACATTTGAACAGCAATATTTGGGGTATTGAATTCTCAGTAACATATCATAAGTTTACTATTGACTTTTTGGATGTTACGGTATATCGTAATGAGGACAATACCCTAAATACAAAAATACATAGGAAATATCCACAGTTTAATACGTTACTTCATTCCTCAAGTATGCACCCACGTCACACCATCCGCAACATCCCAAAATCACAATACTTACGTATTAAGCGTATTAATTCATCTCCGCTAGATTATGAGGATGCTAAACAGGATTTAAATAGGAGATTTTTGGATAGAGGTTATCCATTTAGGGACATTTCTAGAGCCAGGGTGTGGACAGATCAACAGCAGAGATCAGATCTTTTACAATATCAAAAGAAGGATGATGTTAAGGGAGATACCATTAGATTCATCACTACTTTTGGGAAAAATCACCAACTCATTAGAAATGTGTTGAACAATAATTGGAACATACTTATGGCTAATGACCATCTTCGTCATATATTGACTGATCAATGTTCCATTTCCTATAGGAGAGGCAAAACTTTGGGCATGTTATTCTCCCATTATAAACATCAGGATAGTGGAGGTGCAACATAAAGACAACTTACTATCAGTGGGGATGAGCTTTTGGGGACCTTCCCTTGTGGCCATTGCACCTCTTGTGTAAGTATAAACAAAACTAAAGAATTCTCCAGTGCCAATACTAGTAAGATATTTGATACCCGTATATTTGCAAATTGTTCAACTAGTTGGGTGATTTATTTAGCTACATGTCATTGTCAGGCTTTTTATGTTGGTAAAACCTCACGGTCCCTTAGAATCCGAATAGGAGAACATCGTAGTGATATTTGAAATCACAAAATTAGTAATGCCCTATATCAACATACTATTAAGCATTCATCTGCTAAATTTATATTTAGTGTTATTGACAAAGTACAGGGAAGTAGACAAAATCAGTCAGGTTGGCAGAGTATTCTCAGCAAGAAAGAAAAATATTGGATTATACACTTGGGAGCCCTTTTTCCACCTGGATTAAATGACCATTTATAAATTATTATATATATTTATATAGTATCTAACACCATATCTTGGCTATATTATTGTTGATTCAGTATTATTTATGCACAGTTTGTGTATTTTTATTAACAATATATGTTTTTTGGAAGTGCATTTCCTTTAATGAATGTTTTGTATAATTAAAAATTAGCAGTTGATTGCTAGCCATTTGTTTATTGGCTAAGCAATTATATAAATATGGAGTCTGTTGAATGGAATTATGATAGCTACTTTTCCTCACTGAAGAAGGTACTTTACCGAAACTAGTTTGAGGCATGTATTTGTTACATTCATGGTGATGAGAGTGTGATTTAGTGTCTTTGACACTACATTTACATCAATAAAGCCTTGGGGACCGTTTGCTGGCTTTTGTTTGTTCTTATTCTGTTGTTGGGCCGTGCAAGCTTGAACGTGCGTGGGTTAGTGTGTCACTGAAATGTTATCAACAACCCGTTGAAAGTTTGTTTGTATCATGTCTTTACTATTAGACATAATGGTTATACCAAGGTATTTCATTTGATTGCTATTCCAATTGAAGTTAGAATACTTTTGTATAATTTTTTTATTTTGTATAAGTTAATAATGTACTTGTTTTATTATGATTAAATCTTAAGTTAGAAATGTATTCAGACTGACTCATAGAACTAATTATATGCACTAATGAATTCTCTATATTTCTTATTGTTAGCAAAAATTGTAAGACAAACAATATTTTAGGTAGAATTGCCATCTTAATAAGCATTAATCATTCTTCCATGGCAAAGAATTTGTTCCATTTTGTGACTAAACTTAAAATTTTTTCAACTACCTGTTGAAAGTTTGTATCATTTCTTTACTATTAGACATAATGGTTATACAAAGGTATTTCATTTGATTGCTATTTCAGTTGAAGTTCGAATACATTAGTATGATTTTTTTTTATTTTGTATAAATTAATAATGTACTTGTTTTATTATGATTAAATCTTAAGTTAGAAATGTATTCAGACTGACTCATATAACTAATTATATGCGCTAATGAATTTTCTATATTTGTTATTGTTAGTAAAGTATTACCAGCAAAGAGTTGAATCTTTAGTTCAAAATCTTCTTTTATTTGATACCATTAATGTTCTTATTTGATCTAATGCTAATAACAAACTGTATCTAATGCAAAAAATAAAGGTGATAATGGACAACCTTATTTTGTGCCTTTTTGAATTTAAAGGAATTAGAAAATAACCTATTTTTGGTGCTGCGGTATCATTGTCACCTCATAGCAAGACGTTGTCCCGTTCTATTCTCAGCTAGAGCGTCTTCTGTGTGGAGGCATACGTGAATGGGGCGTGCCTTCGTTGAAGGTTGTGCGTCAGGGCTGGTAACCCGGTACGTAAAAATCCACTACCAATCATTAGCAGACTGGAGTTCCGCTGTGGCGACCCCTGACCGGGAAAAAATGAAAGACACAAACACAAACAAGAAAAGAACCTATTTTAACATAAGCACAAGAGTTATTGTATAACTTTGAAATTAATGCAATTAGCAAAGGTGCAAAATTATACACTTTAAGTGTTTTAACCATGTACAGCCAACTAACTAAGCAAAAAGCCTTATCTAAATCAAGTCTAATGATGTTTTAGTTTTTTTTTTATTTTTATTTGCATAGTCTATTAATGTATGTTTTCTTATTATATTATCCTGTATTTGTCTATTTAAAATATACACAGTTTGATCATTGTTAATTCATTTAAGTATAAATAGATTCATTCTGTTAGCTAAAATGGACATGAACATCTTATAGTCCATATTATTTAAAAGTGAAATGGGTCTGTATGATGAACACTTTATAGGAGCCTTATCTTGTTTTTAAATAGGTGATATAAGAGAATATTTCCATGATGGAGGGAATTTAGCAGTTGTTTTTATTTGTCTATAGACCTTATCTAATATTTTAACTGCATCATCTGGCAGTATTTTATATAGTTGACATAAGACCATCTAAGCCCGGCACCTTATTATGTTTTAACTTTATTTCATTTCTGTTAAAGTGAATGGTCTATCAATTTTTGTATTTGTTCACTTGTTATTTTATTATTTGTATTTTTCCTTAGAAAAGTTTCAACTATATAATTGTTATCTTGGTTATTTGTATTATTATTTAAATTTTCATAAAATATTTTAAAGCCATGAAGAATACATTTAATATCTGTTCTACTTTCTTTTTTATTATTTATATGTGTTCTAATTTATTTGATATGATTTTGTTTATTCAATTTCTTTGATCTTAGAGCACGTTTATGCAAGCTTAAAGGGTTTACTGAATATGCCTGAAGTTTAAGTTTTTACAGGTTTACTGAATCTTTATGATTCAGAATTTCAACATATTTTGTATTTAAGTTAAGTTCAGACTCTGATAATGTCAATTGTTTTTGGTTTTATCTTTAGCATGTCTATTTTGGCCTGTTGTGTATTCAATTCTTTGTCCCATTCTCTTGTTTTACTAACATACCAGCTTGTAACTCTTCCATTTAAGTAAGCTTTTAATAAATTCCACAGGACAATGTCAGTTACTTCACCATTCAAGTTTATTTCTAGGAAATTTTCGATCTCTTTAACATACCAATTTTTGAATCCTTTTATTTTAATAATGTACACCGGTTATTTTCTGTGATGTATTAAATTGTCAGTTTTTAAAATAATATTAATGATTATAGTCCGATAATGGACATAAAACTATTGAAACTTCTCTGATATGTGATAACAGATTGAGACAAAAGTTTTATTAATATTTGTTTGTGCTCCATATCTATATGAATAATGGACAAATTGAAGTTGGTTTGTTTTCCTTAGCTCATATATATCCTTTACATTCATTAGATTTACAAAATTTGTTAAGTGTTTGGCTGAAGATATGATTCTGAGCTTTCCATTTGCAGTGGAATCTTTGTCTGATAAAATACAATTAAAATCACCAGTCATTATGACTTTACCTTTCATGTAATAGGTTATAGTGTCTAAGTAATTTGTTGCATCTTTAGCTCCAACCCCCAGAATCCAATAAGAGTTCACCAATGTATATAGCTTTCTACTCTACTCAACAATAACAATGCTTAATAAACCATTTTTTATCAACACAGATATCTTTTACTTTAGGTATTACTGGTGAATTCTTCCATAAAATGAGAAAGCCTCTTCTTTTAGCTTGAAAGCTAGAACCTGCTAAAACCAAATAATTCTTTAATGAAAGTTTATTTACATATGTATTATGTTTTTCCTGTAAAAATACTATTTGAGCTTTATGTAATTGCAAGTATTTGAACAGATTCACCCTCTTTATTGGAGTATTCAATCCATTAATATTAATAGATATGCATTTAAAATCAGACATTTATAAAAGATAGGAAAAACACAGGTATAATGAAATCACACTTATGTACAGAACTTATTATATACTTTATACATAACAGTATGACATCTTCAGCTATGGAAGTGGTGATAAAAAACTGTATTGAGTTAAAGCATCACAGCAGAAAAAAACATACCGGTTTCGGCTGGTAAATTACACAGCCTTCATCAGTGTATCAAAACTCACAGTATTTCCTGCCTATTAAATATGTAAGCATACATTCCCATTGGTGGAAACTTTATAAATATTCATTAAGTCCTGGAGGGAAAAGCCCACCCAGCTTAATGATCCACTTTTTTTCTTTTCTGTTTAGAATCTCATGCCAACCAATTTTATTTTTACGGTCACCCTGAATCACATCAATGATTGTGAATAGAAATATTGCTGATGGGTTTGACAACTGGTGCTTGTACAATGCATTTGTAAGCTTTTTCTGTTTAATATTGCTGTAATGTTCTGAGATACGTAACCTTAAACATCTGGAAGTCTGTCCAATATAAAATGCACCACATTTGCATGTGGCCATGTAAATGGCCCAATCAGTGCTACAATTGCAAAAAATATTAATATCAAAGACCTTTGGACAGTTGTGACTTGAAAATTCCTTGGTGGTACATATATATTTGCAGTTTACACAATGACCACAGGGGAAGCAACCATGCAGACTGTGTCCAGAGATAGTAGTTTGTATTTTATTCCTGCCTCTCATATCCCTGGTTTTGTAATGGTTAAAATAAGATTTCAAGTTTTTACCATTTCTGTATGAACACATACATTTATCAGGGATAATCCTGGCAACTTCTGGATCACTCTGCAAAATATTCCAATGACGCTGTACAATATTGACAAAACCCATAGTATTTCTCCCATAAGTTGTGAGTCTAAGTGGTTTAGATGATGTGTTATCCTTATCCCTGTCCTTATATTGAAGCAACTGACTATGCTCCATGCCTTGCACCTGACTCATAGCATTTGTTACAACCCCTGCCTTGTAACCTCTTTGCTTAAACCTATGTATAAGGTCCTCCGAATTTTTATGATATGTTGAATATTGTGAACATATCCGATTTGCTCTAATGAATTGGGATTTCGGGATGTTATTGGCTATGTGTGGAGCATGAAAACTTGTAGCATGCAACAATGAATTATACTGAGGGAACTTCCTATATGTCTCACTCTCAAGTGTGCCATCAGAGAGTTTCCGTATGACCACATCCAAAAAAATCATCTTTTGGGTATCATGTTGTTCCGTAAACCCTAGACCCCATTCATTGTTATTCAAATATTCTACAAAAGCCAACAGACTAGACTCAGTACCCCTCCACACTAGCCAGATATCATCAAGATATCGTCTCCAGATGTCCATTTCTGAAAGAAAAATATTTCTGGTGGAATCATAGATTAACTTGGTTTCGACATAAGCCATAAAAAGATCAGCGTATATGGGGGCAAAGGAAGCCCCCATAGCCGTGCCTTTGATTTGCCAATAACAATTGTCCTTATAATAGAAAACATTGCAAGTAAGGACATATCTAGCCATGTCTACCAGGAATTCATTGAATGAAGCATCATATAGACCAGAATATTCCAACCAATACGCCAAAGCCCGAAGGCCAGCTTGATGTGGGATATTGGTATATAAGGCACATACGTCAAGCGTACATAAATACCAATCTTCTTCCAACTGAGCATCAGATATGATTTGTAGAAAACTTGTAGTGTCATTTAGTCTTGACCGAAGACAACCCAACAAAGGTTTGAGATATTTTGTCAAAAACAAAGACAAGGGTTCAGTTAGATATTTTCTTCCAGAAACTATAGGTCTTCCCGGTGGATGTGTAAGATTTTTATGCACTTTTGGAAGAAAGTAAATATATTGAGAGTTACAATCCTTGATTGTTAGTTGGAATAAAGTGTCTTTGGAGATTATACCCCTATCCAAGGCATTTTTAAGGAAAAGTTCAATACACTTGCTGAATCTATGTACAGGGTCATTAAGCATGTGGTTATAATATCTAGTGTCTGATAATTGTCTAAGGGCCTCACTGTTGTAATCATCCCAATTCTGTACTACAACTGCCCCACCCTTATCTGCTGATGTAATCACAATTTGTTTGTTTTTCTGGAGTTCCAGCATGGCTTCTTTCTCCCTAAAAGTTATATTGTTGTGTTTCCAGGCCAGACTTGAACCATGAAAATGAACATCCCTAAGAACACTATTTTGAAATTGATGAACCACAGCATTCATGGGTGGGGAGAAATTAGATGCATGATATGTAAATTTACCCTTTTCTTTTTCAAAATTCACACCAGAATCTCCAAAAAATATTTTCAAGTTAACCAATCTACAAAAACAAGACAAATCTTGTGCAAATGTGTCTTCAGAAATGATGGTGCCAGGAATAAAATTAAGACCTTTATTCAAGATTTTCACATGTAGATCAGATAAGACATAATCAGACAAATTTAGAATGTTATTAACAGTGTTTTGATTTAAGTCCCCAATGCCAACTCCAAAAGTCCCTGTACATTGTGTATTCTTTTTGTGTTTGCGCCCACCCCGTCTACGTGTACCCCTAAAGGGGCTAACCCCGGGCTTCTTTTGGGCAATGGTGATCCTGTTGCTGTCAGGGATTCATTGTCAGTACCTGATGATGTATCATCACATGATGAGGTAACATTATAATTACTTTTTCTCAAGATGGATCTGGGTCTTTTCCTTTTTTTATCTGATATTGGAAGGTTATTAAATCTCACATGCTTAGATTGAAAGGAAAATGGGTTGCCCCGGGAATAATCCTCTTGGTCTCTATTAAATTTTTTCATCTTGCGTGACCGTAATTCAGCATCAAATTTTTTCAAATCCTGAGCCACTCTACTCAATTTGCCTTCAAAAGAAGGCTCCTGTTCAAAGTTTTTTAACTTATCTGCCAAAATTATGATTTCAGACAGCCCCTTATCTATAGCTCGATTGTGAAATTTGTAAAGTTCGACCACAAAAGACATTGTGGCTTCATGTTGTATTTTCGCCCATTGTGTGGTTAGTTCATCATCTGCATCACTCACATGCGGAATAATCCTTATTCTTAATCCCCCAGGGGTAATGTTTGCTGCCTGATATGCCTTAAAAAGCTTACTATGCCATACATTTGCTCTTAAGGCCCTGAGTGACCTATTCAGGTCATCAATTAAATTTTGACTTGTAATATCAGGGTTACTGTTCCCCAACAGATCTCCATTCACATCTTTGTTTGGGTTCAGGCCAAAAACCCTTAAATCCTCTCGATCAGCCACTAAACCAGAAATGAGACTGGACAAATCCATGATGGCAGTGATATTAACCACAAAAAAACTGTATAGCTGTCAATAATGGTCAATCAAAAATACCACGACAGCAAAGATAGATTGTTAATAAGGACAATAGCAGCTTCCAAAAACAATATTTCTAAAAATTATTATAAGGACAACAGCTGCGTCCAATTGAGACTACTAGTAGATAAATATGTGTCGATGCAGAAGATGAAGACCACCCCCTTATAATGAAAAAGCCAAAAATGAAAGAGGCTGTAGAAACCAAGGTTACAGCTCAAAAACCAAAAGTTAGAGTGGATAAGGTTTTGAAAATCGAAACTCAATTGAAATCAGGACTACCAAAGCTAATCCAATCTGAAATGAAGACTCCTAAATCCTAGTGAAACCTCTTATGCACTTCCATAAAATATAAATAATACTATATTAACCAAAAAATGGTCAAAATTTTGTATAGTTATGAACGAAGTACAATTGTGTACCTTAAATAAAGGCACAATGTACAAAAAACACACAACTGTCTATTGGCAAACATATACTATGTCAAGAGAGGTCAATGAATGCTAATCCTGTGGGGATTTTCCTATTACAAAACAGAGTTAAATATACTATCTTGGAAGTCCATGTACCAAACCATTATGATGACCATTACATAAATATAACCTGTGGAGGGCTTATTCCAACATGAATATCCCAAATCTACAATATGTACTTAGAAGTAAGTGAATATAATAATATTATTAATATATTGTTGTTTTGGCCAAAATAGAGGTCCCTCTATGATTGCTGATAATCAAGAAATCACCCTACGTTGTTGATAGCAACCACACATATGGTTGTAATAATCAAAAAGAATCAAATACACCATATGTGTGTAGACCCTACTAACCACCAAAACCAATATAAAAATGCATCTAATATCCACAATGAACAGGTATATGCATACCATTCAACTACAAAAGGTAATGATATAAAACCCCATGGAATACTACTGCTTGACAGGCCCAACCGTCCAAAGTATATCAAATAGGCAACTCTACTGATGATATCAAAAGTTTGTATATAGTGCCATTTATCCCTGCAAGACCAGAGTTCAATAATGTTTGTTAAACATACTAAAAGTACACCAGTTATTAATTATAAAGCTAGTCATATAATGATCTAAGGACCATTAAGTCAGTAGTACCAATATATATACAAAACAAGGCAAATAACCCTATAATTCAGAAATTGTCCCCCTACTATCACTGTTGTTGAATCTAAAACAAACAGGCTATATTGCCCAAAACTAGTCTACTGGAATGTAATTCCAAATATCTGGCGTATACCACTTGTCGTGTATTCAAATACAAATCCTGGATATATTTAAATATCCTGAAACAGGGTCGCCAAATTTGTAAGGGCCCCAAAATCAAACAGCAGGTTTATGGGTACACATAGATAGTAAAAAAACCAAAGGTAATAAAAAATATGGACATCGACTTATAACCCATACAAAAACAAAACATGTATTATATACATCACATAGTTATGCCCATACGTATGTTGTTCATAAACACCTAGATGATTAAATAGACATATCTCAACTTTCTAGTGTATATAAATATATAAAGATATGTTCCTATCCCTGTGAAGCATAAATATGCCAAGAATTCTACATATCTGATATCGGTAAATCTTCATACAATCAGAGCCCCAAGTTCCTTGAGTTTTTAGCTCCAAACTAATACGTTGTAACATAAATGCCCTTTTGCTGAAAAGGTGTCATATAAATATCTAAATAGTTGCACAATATAATGAACATTAAATGCGATAGGCAAGAGAGCTAATTATAAGCCCATGTGTCCGTAAATACACCCGATACTACGTAACGGCTCTTATACTGGAACCCTGACCAAAAAATCCTCACTACAAGTATCTATGGCCCATCATTGCACGTAGTGTGTTATATCATGACATAAACTTGCCCATACACAAAAAGTTTCAAAAACACCAGAAGACAAACCCCAAATTATTAATAATTAAATCACAACTATTTAGTATAAATATATGCAGAAAAAAACGTATCCCTGTTAGGCATACATATTCCACATAGTTCTACAGGTTTGGTAAACATTAGTCTATGTCCATCCCAAAACTCAAAGTTCTTTAAGTTGTTGAATCCAAATTGGAGCGATGAGATGTAAAATCCCTTCTTGCTGAAAAAATATCACCGGAAAGTCCGATAGTCACCAAATAATGTAGAACCCAAGTACAATAACCAAGAAAACTGCTTGTAAGCCCAAACATCCGTAATGCATACGACGTTATATAGCCGGCCCTTACACAAAAAACAAAATTAGTCAATATAAGTCCCACAAGTCAAATGATGTTTAATGCAAGTGTGTATTCCACATAGATACGGTAGATGATAAAGGTAATGGTCACAAAATGGTAGAATCACATCAAGATACGAACCCATCCAGTCTAACTAACGAAACAAGATGGCATATACGCAATAAAGCATAAAGTCACGTTCCCTTAACAAAAAGAAAATCCACCAGTTGTCATTTAAGAAAAAGAAAAAAGGTTGTAGAGTGTTCCAATACCCAAAGGGCCAATTCTTGTAAAGAATAAATCCACCAAAGATCGACAATGATGCTAAACGATTAAAGCATTGTATGCTGCAACGAACCCATGCTGCAGCAACAGGATCACCAGCCCCAGCAGGAAGTGAACACACCAAAACTTCACCAACAACCTCTTCCTGCGCGTGGGTAATGCACGGCCCCTAATGAAATCATACCAGCAAAAAACAAAACCGAAGCCAGCAAGTGGTGATAAAAAACTGTATTGAGTTAAAGCATCACAGCAGAAAAAAACATACCGGTTTCGGCTGGTAAATTACACAGCCTTCATCAGTGTATCAAAACTCAAAGTATTTCCTGCCTATTAAATATGTAAGCATACATTCCCATTGGTGGAAACTTTATAAATATTCATTAAGTCCTGGAGGGAAAAGCCCACCCAGCTTAATGATCCACTTTTTTTTTTTTTTTTTTTTTTTTTTTCTTTTCTGTTTAGAATCTCATGCCAACCAATTTTATTTTTACGGTCACCCTGAATCACATCAATGATTGTGAATAGAAATATTGCTGATGGGTGTGAGAACTGGTGCTTGTACAATGCATTTGTAAGCTTTTTCTGTTTAATATTAAAGAAGCCCGGGGTTAGCCCCTTTAGGGGTACACGTAGACGGGGTGGGCGCAAACACAAAAAGAATACACAATGTACAGGGACTTTTGGAGTTGGCATTGGGGACTTAAATCAAAACACTGTTAATAACATTCTAAATTTGTCTGATTATGTCTTATCTGATCTACATGTGAAAATCTTGAATAAAGGTCTTAATTTTATTCCTGGCACCATCATTTCTGACGACACATTTGCACAAGATTTGTCTAGTTTTTGTAGATTGATTAACTTGAAAATATTTTTTGGAGATTCTGGTGTGAATTTTGAAAAAGAAAAGGGTAAATTTACATATCATGCATCTAATTTCTCCCCACCCATGAATGCTGTGGTTCATCAATTTCAAAATAGTGTTCTTAGGGATGTTCATTTTCATGGTTCAAGTCTGGCCTGGAAACACAACAATATAACTTTTAGGGAGAAAGAAGCCATGCTGGAACTCCAGAAAAACAAACAAATTGTGATTACATCAGCAGATAAGGGTGGGGCAGTTGTAGTACAGAATTGGGATGATTACAACAGTGAGGCCCTTAGACAATTATCAGACACTAGATATTATAACCACATGCTTAATGACCCTGTACATAGATTCAGCAAGTGTATTGAACTTTTCCTTAAAAATGCCTTGGATAGGGGTATAATCTCCAAAGACACTTTATTTCAACTAACAATCAAGGATTGTAACTCCCAATATATTTACTTTCTTCCGAAAGTGCATAAAAATCTTACACATCCACCGGGAAGACCTATAGTTTCTGGAAGAAAATATCTAACTGAACCCTTGTCTTTGTTTTTGACAAAATATCTCAAACCTTTGTTGGGTTGTCTTCGGTCAAGACTAAATGACACTACAAGTTTTCTACAAATCATATCTGATGCTCAGTTGGAAGAAGATTGGTATTTATGTACGCTTGACGTATGTGCCTTATATACCAATATCCCACATCAAGCTGGCCTTCGGGCTTTGGCGTATTGGTTGGAATATTCTGGTCTATATGATGCTTCATTCAATGAATTCCTGGTAGACATGGCTAGATATGTCCTTACTTGCAATGTTTTCTATTATAAGGACAATTGTTATTGGCAAATCAGCAGACGGCTATGGGGGCTTCCTTTGCCCCCATATACGCTGATCTTTTTATGGCTTATGTCGAAACCAAGTTAATCTATGATTCCACCAGAAATATTTTTCTTTCAGAAATGGACATCTGGAGACGATATCTTGATGATATCTGGCTAGTGTGGAGGGGTACTGAGTCTAGTCTGTTGGCTTTTGTAGAATATTTGAATAACAATGAATGGGGTCTAGGGTTTATGGAACAACATGATACCCAAAAGATGATTTTTTTGGATGTGTTCATACGGAAACTCTCTGATGGCACACTTGAGAGTGAGACATATAGGAAGTTCCCTCAGTATAATTCATTGTTGCATGCTACAAGTTTTCATGCTCCACACATAGCCAATAACATCCCGAAATCCCAATTCATTAGAGCAAAACGGATATGTTCACAATATTCAACATATCATAAAAATTCGGAGGACCTTATACATAGGTTTAAGCAAAGAGGTTACAAGGCAGGGGTTGTAACAAATGCTATGAGTCAGGTGCAAGGCATGGAGCGTAGTCAGTTGCTTCAATATAAGGACAGGGATAAGGATAATACATCATCTAAACCACTTAGACTCACAACAACTTATGGGAGAAATACTATGGGTTTTGTCAATATTGTACAGCGTCATTGGAATATTTTGCAGAGTGATCCAGAAGTTGCCAGGATTATCCCTGATAAATGTATGTGTTCATACAGAAATGGTAAAAACTTGAAATCTTATTTTAACCATTACAAAACCAGGGATATGAGAGGCAGGAATAAAATACAAACTACTATCTCTGGACACAGTCTGTATGGTTGCTTCCCCTGTGGTCATTGTGTAAACTGCAAATATATATGTACCACCAAGGAATTTTCAAGTCGCAACTGTCCAAAGGTCTTTGATATTAATATTTTTTGCAATTGTAGCACTGATTGGGCCATTTACATGGCCACATGCAAATGTGGTGCATTTTATATTGGACAGACTTCCAGATGTTTAAGGTTACGTATCTCAGAACATTACAGAAATATTAAACAGAAAAAGCTTACAAACGCATTGTACAAGCACCAGTTGTCACACCCATCAGCAATATTTCTATTCACAATCATTGATGTGATTCAGGGTGACCGTAAAAATAAAATTGGTTGGCATGAGATTCTAAACAGAAAAGAAAAAAAGTGGATCATTAAGCTGGGTGGGCTTTTCCCTCCAGGACTTAATGAATATTTATAAAGTTTCCACCAATGGGAATGTATGCTTACATATTTAATAGGCAGGAAATACTGTGAGTTTTGATACACTGATGAAGGCTGTGTAATTTACCAGCCGAAACCGGTATGTTTTTTTCTGCTGTGATGCTTTAACTCAATACAGTTTTTTATCACCACTTGCTGGCTCCGGTTTTGTTTTTTGCTGGTATGATTTCATTAGGGGCCGTGCATTACCCACGCGCAGGAAGAGGTTGTTGGTGATCTTCAGCTATGGACAAAACTTTTGAAACAAATAAAAAAATCACCTAATGATATAACCCTAAACATTCTACTATGGAATAATATATTCCTAGTTTGTTGAAAAAGACGAACAAACTACCTCTTAAAATCTCTATTAGACTAACAATACTTAGCTCATGCTTCTGATTCATATTAATGTGTCTCATACTTTTAGTATGCATTATCTTAAAAAAGCCCATCAGTGACTTATTAAGAATAAGAAAAGTTAAACAGGTGTTCAGAATCTTTATTATATTATATTATATTATATTATATTATATTATATTATATTATATTATATTATATTATAAGATGAAAAAACTGAATATCTCTACAATCATCTTTCCCTGTAACTCACATAATCTCCCTGGCCTACTATAGAGAGGAAGTCAGTTATCATTATCATTATTTATTAATTTATACGTCAGATGATTTTATTTTTTTTTTTCGATTTTATTTGCTATGTGTAAAGTTGATCATAGGATCATAAGTTCATAAATTAGTACCTGACCAACTGCCTTTGTGGGTTTTTTCAAGCCCAGCCAATTACCTCATGGGAGGATCAAACCCTGCACCTTGTGTCTATAAGGTGAACATCTTAACTACTATGCCAACCTCCCACCCTTAAAGATATATTTATATTCTTTAACTATATACATATTTACTTATTCTGATTTCTTTCTATTTCTGTTTGTATACTATGTCTTGTACTTTTACTATATTCTTAGGTTGTATATTTTAGCTATAATCCTAGTATAGAGTATCATATAATAAAACATTTATATTTACCCTTATATATTTGTTACTATTGTTAGAATCCAGTCCTGTTTTTTTCTTAAATGTTATGTCTAAATAGTATCTGAACATCTGAAAAATATTCCCTTTTAAGATTCAAACTTCCCATAATAAATTGTTCTGAGATATTAAGTTAAGTTTTATCATTAAAAAGAAACAGTAACAGAGAAACACAATCCTATTTTTTTGTCATAAGTGTCATTCTGTAGGCTAGTATAAACTATCCTTTTGGTATAATGCAAGCATTCCGAGCTATTTAATAACTGACACTGGTTTAAAATGCATTTCACTGTCTTTTGCTTATTATCTAACTTGTATTCTTTGATATCTTAGCATATGATTAAAAATATTATGATTATTTACTTTTAGACAGGAAGAAGTAACCTGGACTGTTCTTAGAATTTTCAGAGCTCCCGTATATCACAAAAGCGCTCATCTAGGGACCCTTGTCTTCTCACCAGTGAGGATGGGCTGACTGAGAAATTTAACCAGTTAGAACAGTTAATATTGAAAGAGGTGACTGCCTTTTATGATGTCAAGTTGCTGGAGAAATTTGTATCATTGAACATTACCCCGAGAAGCTTGTGGATTGACCGCTTACCTGCAGGGGAATTTACGGAGGAGGAGGAGACTGATTAGATGAAAGGAGACAAGCTGCCCTTAATTGTACTTTAACCTGGCTCCGTATCTTGATTAAACACAACTTTAGAGTCATTGATAGGTTGCACAAAGAGATCATGGAGATGCAGGATACATTAGTAAGTGAGGCATCTGAGGTGAAATATAAAGTAATTATGAATGGAATTAAGGTTAAGGTGCAGCAAGTAGAAAGCAATGTTTTGGAGTGAAAAAAGAAAAAATTTAATAGGGATATTAGGGAATTTGAGAACAACATGGTGTATTCCTGACAATGGAGAGGACACCTTGGCAGATCGAACATCAGAGAAGGAGATTCTGGACCCAGAGAAATATGCAATTCTTCTCTTTCATCAGGTGATACAAATTTAAGTAAGAAAAGCATGTCGTTTGAGAACATGCAAGTACAAGAGACTGCAAACTCTCAAAAAACTCTACAACTCCAGTACAATCCCCCAAGCAAGGACAATCACGCAACAACAACAACAAAAAAAGCCAAGGAAAGTACAATAGGTAGTAAGGAACTTTGCTGGCTCTGTGGACTCTGGTATGTTTCCCTCAACATACTACAGTGACTTTTTGTGAGCATATTTCTGAACAGTTACAAATTATTAATTTATCCAATCTGCAGCTGTCTGAGAATGTTAAAAATGTGCTGTTAAGAGGGCTGAAGTTCGGCCCAACTAGAATACCTTGTTTGGCATATGTAATATTAGACGTTAAGCGGTTTTGCTGGAAATTGTATCTGAAAGTGTATTTTCAGGATAAAGGCAGGTTTAATGGTTGTAATAATGTGAATAATGATGATGCTTTGTTGGATTTGAGTCTGTATGAAATAGATTAATTTTTTGAGTTAATGGGAGAAGCGGAAAATGATGTTAACAATACTGAAGTGTGTAACTCTGTTACTGATGAACATAATGAAGGTTTCTACACTGGTTATGGCCATTTATGTGTCCCTTTGTTCCCTTCTAATAATAATTTTATGCCACCAAAAAACTCTTTGGCCATTAACATGTTTGAAAATATGATTTCTAAAAGGATGGAACATGAATTTTATATGTTTTTGAAGCAAGGAAAGGAGTATAATTTGACAAAAGATGAATGGACAGATTTGCAAAATGTACGTTCACATCGGAATAAGTATGTTTATAAAGAGACTGATAAGGGTGGCAACCAGGTTGTTATGAAATAGAGAACAGTATGATAAAATGGTAAATGAGTTAATTTGTGAAAATGACAACTATGTTGAACTTACTAACAACCCAGTTAAACAGTTTAATTCTGAGCTATGTGAACTATTGAAAAGAGGGGAAAGGCTTGGTTTCCTGGGAGGTCGAGATGTGAAACAGTTACTTATCAAGGAACCCAAGGACCCAAAATGTTATGCCATCCCTAAAATTCATAAGAGCTTGTCCTATCCTCTAGAGAGACCTATAATATCAGGGATAGGCTCATATTTGGAGAATGTGGGAGTTTTTTGGACTTTCATTTTAAGAAATGTGTGTTGAAAGTTCCTTCCCACATCAAGACCATGGGTGTATTATGTGAAGGTTTAGAAATGGTGAAATGGTAGGATGATTATTTCTGGGCTATGGTTGATGTTAGTGCTTTGTACACTAACATTGATACTTAGTGGGGGATTGGAAGCCATGGATAGGATGATGGATGAAGGATCTCAAACCTTTTATTTACTGTCCATTTTGGAATTTTGTCTGACCCATAATTATTTTATATGGGGGAATAGAATTTTCCTGCAAAAAAGAGGAACAGCAATGGGGGTGTCTTATGTCCTTATTTATGCTATTATTTATATGAGTGAATTTGAGAGGCAATTCATGTATCCTAATGAATATTTTTCAAGAAATGTGGTATATTATAGAAGATTCTTTAATAGTGTATTACTCAACTATGCCAAGATTTCAGAAAGTGTATCACCTAACATCATTTTCATCATAATAATAATGATTAACTTTTAATAAGATAAATGGTTTAACCTTTTAAACTCTAAATGAAAAAAAGAATTGAACTGCAACATTTTAAAAAGGGAACTAGTAATCAATTCGAACTAAGAAAGAAAGAAAGAAATGATTTACCTTGTAAAAAGTAATATGCAGCACCTGTTCATAAGTATTTAAGCACTTCTTTAAATTAGTAATAATTCATAATCATTTTCAATTAATCTTCTATCAAAATCAGACATTCATCATCATCTTCTTTCGGCTGTTCCCATTAGGGGTCACCACAGCAGATCAACTGTTTCCATTTTTTCCTGTCCTCTGCATCTTGCTCTGTCACACCAGCCACCTGCATGTCCTCTCTCACCACATCCATAAACCTTATCTTAGGCCTTCCTCTTTTCCTCTTACCTGGCAGCTCCATCCTTAGCATCCTTTTCCCAATATACCCAGCATCCCTCCTGAGCACATGTCCAGACCAACGCAATCTCGCCTCTCTTGCTTTGTCTCCAAACTGTCCAACCTGAGCTGACCTTCTAATATACTGATTCCTAATCCTGTCCATCCTAGTCACACCCAAATCTTAATATCTTTAACTCTGCCACATCCAGCTCTGACTCCTGCGTTTTCGTCAATGCCACCGTCTCCAACCCATTTAACATAGCTGGTCTCACTACCCTCTTGTAGACCTTCCCTTTCACTCTTACTGGTACCCGTCTGTCATAAATCACTCCTGACACTCTTCTCCACCCATTCCACCCTGCCTGTACTCTCTTCTTCACCTCTCATCCACACTCACCATTACTCTGAACTGTTGATCCCAAGTACTTAAACTCATCCACCTTTACCAACTCTACTCCCTGCATCCTTACCATTCCTCTACCCTCCCTCACATTTACACACATATATTCTGTTTTAGCCCTGCTGACCTTCATTCCTCTCCTCTCTAAAGCATATCTCCACCTCTCCAGGGTCTCCTCAACCTGGTCTCTACTCTCACTACATATCACAATGTCATCTGCAAACATCATAGTCCCCCGGGCCTCCTGTCTGATCTCATCTGTCAACCTGTCCATCACTACTGCAAATAAGAAAGGGCTCAGAGCTGATCCTTGATGTAATCCCAACTCCACCTTAAACGTATCTGTCACTCCCACCGCAGTCCTCACCAATGTCACACTACCCTCGTACATATCCTGTACCACTCTTACATACTTCTCTGCCACTCCCGACTTCCTCATACAATACCACAACTCCTCTCTAGGCACCCTGTCATATGCTTTCTCTAAGTCCACAAAGACACAATGCAACTCCTTCTGACCTTCTCTGTATTTCTCCAACAACACTCTTAGAGCAAATATTGCATCTGTAGTGCTCTTTCCTGGCATGAAACCATACTGCTGATCACTGATCATCACCTCCCTTCTTAACCTAGCTTCCACTACTCAAAATCAGACATTGCTTCTTCTATACTTGAGATTTGTGATGATTGTTGTTTAAAAGATTCTCTCAGCACCTCAACTTGAAAACTATTAATTTTGCTTTCTAATTTATCTGTCTTTACAGATAACTCACTGATGTTACTTAATGTAGCCTGTATGTCTTTTTTCATAGTATTGACCTGTATACTGGGCTTAGAGTGGCTTGTTCTGAGACAATTAGTTCTTTCTAGTTTTCTTGACAGGAAAAAGCAATTAAAAGAGTTTCAAACATTTTATTTTTTGCAGTAAATCTTTCAGCAGATGTTTAGCTATAAATCCATCGAGTTTTGAAATGTTCTGTTTGAGCTTTTTAGCAAAAATCCTGTCAGAGATGTTAAAATGAAGCAGACCTAAAAAAACAGTGCTGCCAACTGCTCACCATTTGGCCACTCCACCCCATACCAAGCCAAGTCTTATATTACTGGCCCTAAAGGGTCAGCTGTTGTCAGAGTAAATGCATCTTTATGAAGGATATATCAAACATGTGGAACACAAATAAAAAAACAGAAATGGGAGGAAAATGTAGCACTGCCCTATAGTTCATGTATGTTGTGCAAAAGTTAGGCATATCATCTGTGCATCTGTGACAATACACTTTAACAGGTGTTTGTAGCTGCAGTGATCTGATTCATTGTAGCTACCAAACTACTTGGTAGGACATAGCAAAGTTTACCTCTTGACAGGAAACAGTGCAGTTCATTTGGCAATAAAATTCTCCATGTAATATGGATGGGACTAGTATTTGCACCATTATATAAATTAGAAAAAAACTCACATTTTATTAGCATTTAATTATTCTTTTTTCTATTTGCAGGTCTTCTGGACTCATGTCAGCGAATCTATGGATGAATCTGGAAGGGATGAGAAGGAAAGTTTCTGGTTCCTGGAAACGAAAGTGCTAAATCTGTGTTTTTGTAAGAATAAATTATTTTATTTTAGGAAGTGCTTCAATTTTTTATTACTCAGGGATACTTTATTGGCACTGGTACAGCCTACTGAAGTGATTTTGTTTATTTAGGGATGAGAAGGAGAAAGACAGGGATGTCCAACAAATTCAGCAGCCTTAGTCCTACTGGAACAAATGACATTCTTCACTCTCATAGGATCCATAGTGCTATATTAGTGCAGGACAATATGCTTTAGAAAAAAACATTTAACTTATGTTGGGCAAGCAGCTAAAGTAAATATAATGTTTTGTACAGGGGCCCAGTAGATAGAGTTATAAATGTTTACATTCATAGTTATCTATAGCAGCCAAGTTACTGTTTTAGAAAAAGTGACAGAATTATTTTTTTCTTAATCAGTTTTGAAATAAAATAACCTGTAATGAGGAGAAGATTTAGTGAAAGACTTAGAGGGGTAAGAAAAGATACTTAAAGGATGGCGACAAAAAAGTCCAAAGATAGAAACATAATAAAATAAAAAAAATTCAAAGTCAGAAAAGGGCAGGTCAAAAGGCAAAAAAAAATAAAAACCAAAGAAAACAAAAACAAAAAAAAAAAAATAAGAAAAAGATGAGAAAATACAATAAACAGCAGAAAGCAGAGAAAAAAAAAATAAAGAAAACAGGAAAATAAAGAAAGAATGGAGAAATAGAAGAAGAATGCATGCAGTGAAAACATAATAAGAAATATAAAAAGATATGGTATGGATAAATTAAGAAAAATAAAAAGAGAAAAGGAAATGGAAAAAGAGTAGGATCCTGAAAATAATAGAACCATACAAGTAGTGTGAAAAGGAAAAAATAAAAAAAAATAGTGGGATAAATAGAAAATAGAGGCAAGACTGCAAGGAACCTGAGATCAACAGGACAATAAAATTCATTAGTTGATATTTGCAGAGTCATTTGTGCCAAAGAACCAATCAGCTAACATGCAGCAAGAGTTGCAGCAAAGAGTTTTAAGCACCCCACAAATGAGTTTTTTTAATAGTTTGTTGTTTTATTAAGCAATTTTAATCTGTTTCACTGAATAGTTTTTTAGGTTATGTCTTGGTGTAAATTTACCGTTAAATTATGAATGAATATTAATCAATCCAATATTTTAAACTTTTAAACTTAAGGACATATTTGTACTTTACATTTGCTACATTTAATCCACTGATCCCAACATTTGTTTGGACCTAAGAGCTGAGTAGTGACTTTGTTGTTTTGTTGACAAACCAATAGGCAGGGGATGCACCTAACAATTATACACAGGGGTAACTTTCCAACAACTTCTATTTATACTGCAGTGTAGGTTTAGGGAGCAAAATGGGACCCACATTTTATTAAAAGATGGTAAGGTGTAAGAGATTAAACAGCAGAAGGTATTGTACAGCCCTTGTAAGAAGTCACCACACATTGACAAGGAGGACAAATAGACAGGACAATAAAATGAATAGATCAGCTGGTCTTGTAGATGGTTAGGTTCAAGAATGAAATTGACAGGAATGGGAAATTCTGTGGTCTTCTATATGGGTGATGTTACATTTCTGTACAGGCTACATTGTGTGATGTGCACTGTTATGTTCTATTAGGAATATGACATGAGAATTTGGTGGATTTTCTGGCTGTTCTTGCATATGGTAAGTCTGTAGATAGGTAGCAATAAAATGATTTCGTATGAGTAATAGAATAATAATTGGATGATCTGGTTATGAGCTCTCCAGTTGAAAGTGTGTATGTTCTCCATGTCTCCAATGTTCTGTTTGTAAGCTAATATGATATCTAACAGGTTACAGGAGAACAAAATTTTTATTAGGTAGAATTTTCAGGGTAATACAGATCAATACCAGAATGAAATGTAGAGGCCGTGCACCGATTGGCCATATGCAGGAATGACCTTCTATCAGGTGTTTAAAGTTTAAGCCACAAAAAACAAATAAAAGATTGTCAAGAGATAGAGATGACCTTTGAAATGACAAGTTAAATTAAAAATTAATTTCTATCCTTGTGGGCCTGAACCCTCATTATTCTAATATAATTATAATAATATTTATAATAATATTTTACTTTACAAATTTAATTTGTAATTTGTTTTAATCTTCAGTTTACAAGGTCAAATCTTTGGGTAGAGTTTGATGTGTCTGTGGTGGTCCATCTGCAATGGCCATGTACATTGTGGAAAGGCAAAGTCTGAATAGACTTATAAAGGGCTCATTAACCCTATTTTTAGAGCTGATTAAGTGACAATCTGGCATGTGTCTGGACCCATAAAATGACTGGTTCAAGACTAAGTATAGTAGTAGTGTAGTGGTAGGAAATTAGGTAGAGTAAAGGAAGAAATTTCAAAATATTTAATTACAAATATTATTACAAATATCCTATAGGTTGGAGTAGATTGTGCCATTTAAGGTTAAGTCTGTTCAACATTGGGTATTATTTCTGACATTCCTAATATAGCTAAAGAAAATCTTACAATTATGTTAAGAAGAAGAAAGATATTTCAGTTCGACTTTGACTTTGACTTTTCTTTAGTCTAGTTTGACCTGAGCTATCTTTTTTTAGACCATTCACTTTCACTTTAATATTTTATTTTTTTTTTTTAAAAGCTTAGCTTAGAACCTTTATTTAGGTTTATTAGGGTTATTATGAATTATTAATAAATTGCATTTCATATTAATAGTCATATTTAACATGGTGCATAGAAAACTTAATAACTTAAACATAACTCATTTATAAAAACATAAAACAGTACATGCTTTAATGTGAGTGAATGCCATCTCTTAATCACAACTTGTAAATTTTGAGCTGTTCTTTTTAAAACGTGGCATATACCAATCAGCATGCCCTATGAGATGGCACCAAAAGTAGTGGCCTCATCTGCCTTACCCTTCCTATGACTTTGAGTAATAGGAGCTTGTCTATTTGCCTGGTTTGATTCTAAACGTTTGATGGCATCCAAACAAGTAAGAAAACAAACAAAAATGAAATCAGTGCACAAAACTTGATTTGTTAAGAATAGAGACAGGCAGAAATGCTATCTAGAATATCATGAGTGAGATTTCTAAAGCAAGTTTGCAATGCATAGATCTGGTGTTTGATAGAATTCACCTGTCATAACCCAGTGGACATAGTATAATAGCACAGCTGTATGCCACTATTAGCCAAGATGTAAGACAGATGTGCAAAGTAAAATAATATGCCAGGCATGCTTCACTATAGGTAAAAGTGAGCATGAAGGTATAGAGCTTGAAATATGTACAAATAATGTCACAGGTGTGTACTAACACATACAAAATCATTATCATTACTGCAAACAAGGTGCATAAGTCTTGTACTGCAGGACATTGATAAATAACACCCCACATGGTGTATGGTCAAGAACATTGTAAAAAAAAATAGATAACTGTGCCCCTTTTGCAGTAAGCACCCGTATCAGGGCATAAAAGCATACATAATTTGATTGCTCTAGCATTAACTAGGGAGCTTACACTGATTCCCAACTCCGTGAACATAATAAGATGTAAATGACTGCAGTTATGCATGCATATACGATAAAGCATAAAAGTTCATGAGGTCTGTTGCACATGTATAGATAATATTGCTGTGCTATGTGCAAGTCTGTTAACTGCTGCAGTGATCACAGCACCAGTGACATATATACCTCAATGTGGTAACTACAGTAAATGAAATACATACTGTATTTGCACTGTTTTATTGGACTAGGTACTATATAACATTGACATGAAACATGCTGTGTAACGAGTGGAGTAGTAGGTACTATGTAACACTGACATGAAAGGTGATATGTAATATAGGTAGGGCAGGTAAAATGTAACATGGACATGAAAGGTACTGTATAATATGGGTAGGGTCAGTACTATGCACCATTGACATAAAGGGTGCTGTGTAATATGGATGGGGTAAGTACTATGTAACATGGGCATGGAAGATGCTGTGTAATATGAATGGGGTAGGTATTATGTAACATGTACATGAACAGTGCCTTGTAATATGGATGGAGTACTATTTAATATGGATACAGAAGGTGCTGTGTAATATGGGTTGGGTAGGTCCTATGTGATAAAGACACAGAAGGTGCTTTGTGATATGAGTTGGGTAGGCCCTATGTAATATGGACATGTAAGGTGCACTTGATATGGTGGGGTAAGTCTTATGTAATATGGGCATGAAAGGTGCTGTGTTATGGGTGGGGTAGGTGCTGTGTGATATGCATAGAATAGGTCCTATGTATTATTGTTATGGAAATTGCTGTGTGAGATGTGTGAGTTGTAGGGTCTATGTAATATGGACTTGAAAGGTGCTGTGTCACAGGTGTAAGATAATTACTATGTAATATGAACACAGAATGTGCTGTATGATATAAGGCAGTAGGTACTATTTAATATGGACTTGAAAATGATGTGTAATATGAATGGGATAGGTAATATGTAACATGGACACAAAAGGTGGTGTGTAATATGGGATATGTATGTATTATGTGACATAGGTATGAAAGGTGATGTATAATATGATTGGGGTAGGTACTATGCAACATGGACATGAAAAGTACTGTGAAATATGGGTGGAGTGGGTGTTATGTAACATATACACAAAATATGTTGCGGGATATGGACAAGGTAGATACAATGTGTCATGGACAAAAAAGGTACTGTGTAATATGGGTGAGGTAGGTGCTATGTAACATGGAGATTACATTGCCTGTGTAATATGAGTGGGGTAGGTACTATGTAATACATATATGAAGGGTGCTATAGATGACATAGGCTCTATGTAATATGGACACAGAAGGTGCTGTGTAATATGAGTTGGATAAGTCTTATGTAATATGGACATGAAATGAGCTGCATGATATGGGTGATGTAGGCACTATGTAACATGGACAGAAAAGGTGCTGTGTAATATGGTTGAGGTAGGTACTATGTAATATGGCAAGGAAGGAGCTTTTTAATATGGGTAGAGCAGGTGTTATGTAACATGGTCATTGAAGGTGCTGCATAATATAGATGAGTACTACGTCATATGGACAAGAAGGGTGCTGTGTAATATGTGGCAAATAGGTAATGTCTAATGTAGGAATAGAAGTTGCTGCATAATATGGGCATGATGCACACTGTTTTTCAATATGGATGAGGTCTGTACTGTATAATATTGGCAATGAAAGTGCTCTACAATATGAGTGAGTTGGGCACTATGTAATGGGATAGGCTGGGTGTTGTGCAATTTGACATAGAAGATACTATTTATTATGGGTGAGGTAAGGTGAATAATATATAATACAATACTGGAAGGTGCTATGTAATGTGGATCAGTGAATACAGTAGGATTGGTGGGATGCAATATAGACATTGTGACTAATATGAAAGTTGATACAATACTGTACAATATAATATGGAGGGAAACATGACCAAAATCAATGTACACAAGACACTACTAGTGAGTTGCATAATATTATGTTTTGCATTCATGAATACATACCAGCAATAAATAAATATATTGGTAAATTCAACAATAATGTTTAGTGAAATCACAAAGAAAGACAACAACAGGAAAACAGAGGCACTTCTTAGCTCCCAAAATTACCCTAGTCTAATCAAGTTTAGATTAAAAAATATACAAGAACTATTTACTTATCTTATCAAATCTTTCACATCCAACCACAAATTCCTCTTGGTCTCAAATCTGGAAAGCATTAGTAAAATTGTTGTGATTCTTTAGAAAACTGAATGTAGTATTATCAATAACAGTGAAGTGCTAAGCCAGACACCAGGCATAATGTGCCAGATTCTGTAACGTTTGTGGAATCTGGTGCATTTTGCTGATATCAGCACAAAAGTTGTGGAAAAGCTTGTAATATGTAAATATGCCTCAGTGAACTTAAAGCATCTTGCCACATAACGGAGTTGAGGAGCAGTCGCAGTGTACAGTATATTAGTCACAGCCACACTGTAACCCATGGAAACTGTCTCATGAAGCTTGATGTACATTAACAAAGTTACAGAAATTATACTGTTTCAATGTAAGTTGCATGACATTCATAAATACATATCTACAACAATCTCTCCAGTAAACTTAGAAATAACTACAGGATATTTATGTAAGTCATTTAGTAGTAAAATGTACTTGTTTGACCTTACAGATTCTGACAAAATCACATCCACATCACCACAGCTAACAATGGGTGCAGGTCATATGTGGGAAATACAGGTAATGCATACACCCAAGAAAACAGGGAGATAGAAAAGCTGAGATGTATGGGTGAAAAAGGAACAACAAGAGGTATGTTGGAACAGGGAAATCAGAGGGGCATGGGCAATGTTTTTCTTTGGTGGGATTAGGCCACATTTGTTTTTTTTTTGTTTGTTTTTTTGTTTTTTTGGAGAGTTGAAGGAAAGGTAAAGACAGGGAAAGAGCAGGATAAGGACAGCACATGACATACAAGGTTAAAAATAAACATTAAGGAAAGGTAAGTTACACAGACTGCACACTCTACAACATGAACAATGGAATATCAACAAACAGGGTGGGAATGCATACCAGCCATGGCGAAATGCATAAATGCATATGTACTACTACATTATGGCATATTGCAAATGTCTGGCAGTTATATCTGGATGTGTATGACCGATGGCAGTTGTGTGTTGTAGGGTAATAAACAGGGATCACAGTAAACACTGGATATTGATTCCAATACCCATGTAGTCTGTCAACAATGCAGGTGTAATCCAAGCACCAGCACAGAATGGCAAATGCAGTCCATGACATACTGGAGAATACCAGAAGAGAATAGACTTGAACCTCTGGCCATGCATGTGAAAGGCAAACAACCAAGCACAGTGCAAAGAGCAGTACAGGAGCAAACACCAAACTGGCTGCTACCTACAAATGTATGTGCACACAACCCAAACAGACATGTAATGAAATGCATATGTCACAGACATATGCCATGTCAAAGGCAACATACAGGTATAGACATATATGCATGGCATTCATTGGCCTAACAGAAAAATATCAGAAAGCAGTGTCAATACACATACACACCAATGACATGTAATAATATCAAAGATCTATGATTAATGCTATATAACAAATATCAGATTGTCCACATGAATTTTGACAACAAACACTGGTTAATATGCAATGTACAAGCATAACACGAACAAGGATATACTGCAAGCAATAGCCAGCAACTTACGAACATATGTCCTGCATCAGTCTAATGTCTATATAGTTGGCACAAGTTGACCTTCAGAGAAAACAAGTACATGAAAAGGGATAAGAATTCCAACAAAAGTACATGGATACCATGCATTTGTGTGAGATATATGACATACCTGCAAAGATGGAAAGGAGGTGGACACATGGACCCACATCAAGGAGGACATGGCAGCAAAGCTATATAGACAAATAATAAAGCAGGACAATATGTAAGGGGACACATATGCATGTGTACACCACATATGGTGGTGTTGAAGTCAACCCAAACTACACTGAAGCCAATGGTCAATGCATATCACATGGGCAGTCTGCATTGCTGATGTCAACGAAAATGGCCATGTGTAGATCCCACACACACACACACACACACACACACACACACACACACACACACACACACACACACATACACACACACAACACAACACAACACACACACATATACACACACACACACACACACACACACACACACACACACACACACACACACACACACACACACACACACACACACACACACACACACACACACACACACACACATACAACAATTGTGCAATCATATAACAGCAACAGGTATAGGTAAATAAGTTAGGAATTGGCAACACATGCACATATATACTGTTATGTCAAGATATCCCTGACCATGGGTATGATTAAACAAAAGACAGTCCTGTTAACAGCATTACAGCAACTTAATGTGCAGTTGCTCACAGTCCCAAGGTACAATGGTGTTTCTGTATTAATTGGAATAGTTGCAGAGACATGTACATAAATCAGTGCATATGTACACCATTTGCCAAAATATGTGAATTTATGTGAATAAGGAATGCATTCAAAAATGTAATATACGCCAAAGAAGGCATACTCAAATATTAATGAGGAAATTAGCATTACCATGGTGTTTACATGAATGGTACTTTGACAGTCTATGTGTTCAGTAAAGTAGGACTTCCCATATCTAGCAGACTCATTTATTTGATGCAACATGTCACCATCATTGCCAATACATGCCATGCACTATGCCAGTATGACAGTGTGACAGCATGACAAGGGTCATCCAAAGCACAGGGGCAGGATATGTTCTTCTGCTGAACATGCATGACATGGAAACCCACAAATCATACCCATACCTCTGTGGTATTTGTGGAATATGGTCAACATGTTGTTTGCTAGTTGCTGCCAATCCCACACATGTATATAGTGGAACTCTTGCAGCAGTAGCAGCATGTTAACAGCTGAAACAGCTAAATGTTGAATGAAAGCCTAATGTGTTAATGTGTGTCATGCATCCATTGCAACATAATGCTAAATGTCACACAACATCTGCAGTGTACGTTTGGCTGAGTATCACATAAGCATGACAACAAAATGCTATGCATACACAAGTGTGCCTATAGAGTCCAGTGACTGATATGGCAAACTCTATGGTGGTAACATTACACCAGTGGATCGCACAGACAATACTTATGTTCCTGAGGGCCTGCCCTGTTAGGGATGACCATCATGAATAATCTCCCAGGCTATTTCCCCGAATGACTCCCACACAGTCCATGCCATATCTTGGAGAATATTCCACATCATGTTCATGTTCAAAAGACATCAGTCATCACCTCCTGGTTATGTTCCTAATAGTCATGTTGTTGTGGCGCTGGGCATTATCTCCTCTGGGGTGCAACAGGAAAGATGGCCCATTCAGGTCCAGCTCCTTGTCATTTTCATTTCTGTCATGGTCATCATCATTATCATCATCATCATCATCATCATTAGAAGACTTGGCAGTGGCCTGGCATGTGCTTATCTCTGACTTCTGATGGGTGAGCGTCCATGGGTTCCATGCTTTGTCAATGTGAATCACAAGAGAATTAGTATGCATACCTACTACTCTATAAGTACATAACATACCCACTGTGATGCAATGCACAGACAGAAAGCAGTTAGTATGAAACCTTAGAATATGGTCTGGACATAGTCAAGTGCACCACCATATGCAATGTAGATCATTAATAAAGCCATTTCAGTAAAAGCACATGTCTATCAGGCTGCACATTCCTGTGAAAATCATACCTGACATTAAACAGAAACTGATGTGCACATTGAAATCTAACAGACATTAAGTAACATCCTGTTGACATGTGATGTTTGCATATGAGAATCAAGGTATATCAGTATACCTTGCAAGTGTCATTAAAGTCACATTCTCAGATGAAATGACCTAAATGATTATGTAGAAATAAAATGTACACATTTGCTGATAGCAGATGGCTTTTCTTGCACGCAACACATTTCCAGTGTCCTATTATCTATACTTACAGATATTTTCAATACCAGAACACTTCAGTGCCACTGAATCCATCACACAGTTTGAGCAGCTTACTCCAGGCCATGCCATGGTTTGCATAATACAGTTTACAAGTGGAAATCCTGCACTACCTGAACACTTGTTTAGGTCACATACATTTTTTATATTGCACACAATTTTCCATAAATGCATCATTTGAAGCAGATTCACATACATTTCTAAAGAGTAATGATAACATAGGTCTATAAGGAGAGAAACCTATCCCCTCACAGCAATGCTAGCAGGTGCAACATTACCTTTGCAGCTACCTATGAGTCAGGTATACCTGAAAGAAAGGCCAGCTATATACACACCCCATTTGTGTCATACATAACTGAGGTTCATTAAAATTAAAGGTTTTGGAATTCTATTTGCACACACCCATATATGTTCTCAATGTCTGGAGCATTAACCAACTGCTCTGTGTAACAAGAAGGTGCTTGGCGCAAATAGCCAATAGGTGTCATTAAATGGAATCATATGTAGCACATGCCAGTAATCTTCCAATGATCTGATAACATGCCATAAGTGCCAATTTTAAATTGTCATTTTGATACATTTATAGATCAGACCATTGCTACCTGTGAACTGAGTGGGACCTCGGTGAGCAATTTATTGAATTGTGACCTATCCAACTTACTTACATTATCATTGAGATGGCTACTTCCAGGAGGCTATAGCTTACCCAGGCACCCAAATGGACTCAGGAGGAGACTACCCAGGCTATCTACACTGGAGAGAAGCATCATATGAGAGCTAGACTACAGAACTTCATGATGATCAATAAACAGAGCCAGATTGCAAGGGATCATCAACACTGTGCAGGAGTCTACAAGACTGGAGTGCAGGTTTGCCTCTGCTGCGATGATCTGTTTTGGAGGGACGCTGACGATCTTTGTCAGAGGGTTGCCAAGGTGTGGAGAGAGCTAGTGGATGCCTACAGTTAATGTCACAAGCCTACATATACCTGTACATTCCTAAGGGAAATCAGAGATATAGCTGTGTCCTATATGTCAGGTATATACGTTTTAAACCCATTAACTTACTGTTTTGACACTTAGCTCATCTGGATAATTGTGAAGGCAAGGTGATTGCTCTCTCTGTAATTATGTGTTCCATTCCATGGGTTTTATTTGTTTAATATTGTTTATCAGGTACATGCCAATAAACATTTTAGATGTTTCTGCTTTCCAACATATAAGGACATCATTTCATACATCCTATATGGTCTTGTATTACTGATGCCTATGCTGCCTAGGCCGTTGATATAATGCATTTCTCTGTTATCCATAAGTATTGCAAAGTCTACTTATTTATGTCTGAATAGTAACTCTATAGACATCCCTTAGTCTGCTAAACAGGTGGGTATATATGCATCACTAGTGTCCACCCCTTTCCCATATATTGTTGTACAGAAATATGTAAACAGCAGCAGTAAACAGTACATGAGGACTTACTAACAGATTTACCATATGAATTGCTGGTGACTCGGTACAGTCTGTGGTATATCTATGCAAACCTACAGATTCCAACATTATCTGTATATTGCTATGTTGTATATATTCATGTTGCTGTTATGGATATTTATTCATTGATGCATCTTAAAACATATACTAGAAATGTTTTCTCAAGAAAACTAGATCCGTGCTTATGTCTGTTTATCATGTGCTGTGTGTGTTGTGCTTTTGGATATAGAGGTTTTACATCACTTTCTGTTAATTGTTCAATTAATGATTTTCAGATGCTATCTGCTAATGGGGACAGCATTCACTTCTCATTTTGGTTGTGTTGATGTAAGCTCAGCATATATAACAGTTCCTGTTAATATGACTTTTTTTACACTGTCTGCTTAGGCTCATTGCATTAGTGACAGCCATCAAACATTTCTAACTCACAGGTTATGTGCATCATGTTAGTGTGAACTGCATGCAGAATGCATGAATTGTGTGGCACAATGCTGTGGTGTTTGGATCTCCATTGCTGTGATAGATAGTGTGATGGGTTCAACTCCTACAAACAGCATCTATAGATATAAGTTTTGTTATTGTTCCAAAGTTTTATGTATTTGTGCATTGTTTTTTTTTATATCACATATGGTTTTATATGTCCCAGTACTATATGGGACATGGACTATTTCCTAAATTTTGGCATTGCACAGGACTGCAGAGAAGGTACATTGACATAATCATCTCCATGTGTGGACCCTCACATTAATGTAAACATGAGCATGAACTGTCTTCCGGATGGCAAACAGACTTAGCGTCAACAATTTTTTGCCAGAGGACAACAAAATTATAATAGATGCTCTGTGAAAACATGGACAGAGACTCCTTAGATTGGATGGGTAGGAGATACAGTATGGAGGAATGAGGTGTGGACTGACTTCACCAACACGATTAATGTTGTGAGAGGTCAGAATATATACTGTGAGGCCTGTTGCTGGCAGTAATCTGATGTGATCTTTCATACAGCAACCAGGTACATCAGTATGAGAGGTCCAGGGATGACACCAATGGTGACCCTCCATTGAACCCCCTTGATGAGAACACAATTTTCACTGCATACGGCAAGTGGGAAATGACACATACCCAGAAGTGGGATTGAAGCAGGTGTTCCAGGCTGCACATGTATGTGTTGCTTTGCATAACATTGAATCATATAGATTAACTCAGTACATATTGCTCTTGCATGCATATTCATGTATGTTTATTTTTGTGTTGCACCAGCAAACTTGCATCATGGGTCCACACAGGGTGATGACAGCCAACATAAGTGTAATGACATGATGCCATACAATTAAGTACGTAAATGACAGTGCAATGACATGTGTAATGTTGCCTCCATTCATTTGCTCAGGTTCATCTGTTTCTGCGCAACAGCAGGGCACAACAGGTGTGCATCTCCATATACTGTTACTGTGACCATTACCTGTTTGCCTCTGCCTCCTGTCATGCCAGTGATGTATACTGACATATTGATATTTCCCTCACATTTTAAATTATAGGTACATCTTCTGGGGATATAAGCCATGCAGGGGCACCTACGAACAGACTTATGTATGTTTCCCCACCATGTTTAAAGGCTGCAGCTCTGTGTAGCAGACATGTGTTGTGTGAAATTAATGTCACTGTTGTTATACACAGGGACATCAGGTCAACAGGTGCACCATACATCACATGAGTATAACTATGACATTTTAGTTTGCTGTATATGTTATCATGTGCCTATGCTGCTGCATGCATAAATGACTGTCTTTGGTTTGTCTGTATTTGCCCTCTGCAGGATCTGCATTATGACAGAGAAACCCACCACATAGGAAGGGTGTTAGAGTTATACTATTACCTCTGTGCCATACATGTCATTACTGTTACTCCTGTTGTTGCCCTCCATTAATAATGTGTCATTTAACCCCTGCATAGGACAGCCACCATCACCCTCTCAGACTCAAACAACTGGTATGTGTATGTATTATCTACTGCATGTTTTGCATCAGTTGGAATGGTGCATGCTGGAAAGTAGGGAATTAATAACACTGTGTTTATGCCTTTGTTTCCCATCAACAGTTTCATATCAGCCTTCAACTTTGGCAGTGGATTCCCACAAGGATATTTTCTGTATGCATTATGCTTTTATTCCTCACATATATCATGTATGTTGCGTATGTAACATAATTGTCAACTCCCTGTTATATAGATTGCATGGACTATACCCAGACAAGACCTCCAGGTAAGTTATTATATGTGTAATATGTTATTAATGATATCCAGCATATGATATAAGCACGTTTTCCAGACCTGTTATCTTTCTCTTCTTTTAGCACATCCACTGCCTTTATCCATCATTAGTCAATCCATTGATCCCAATGTGAGAGCTGATGTATCTCAGCATGGTAGCATGGCCCCTAGCACACAGGACACAGATTTGGTGATACAGTCTGGCCCAGATAGTGACAGTCATGTGGATGAGGCTGTACCCTCAGATGTGAAGGAAAACTTGTTCAGCCATTTTGACAATGTGGAGACATCAAATGGAGGACAGGATGAAGCCTGTGGACTGTAGCTCCATGTTGAGTCTGCTGGTGATGACACTTCCTCACAACATAGTGATACTGCCCAACACAGTGGATGTAGGCATGTATCTGGTGTGCATGGGCACATGTCAGATGGTGTGCATCTACTCATACAAGCAAATGAACATTACCAGCGACATTATGGATCTGACATTCATCCACTTGCCCATGCCATGGATCATGTTGTACACCAGTTGTGTGTGTTACATGAAGGACAGGAATGCAGGCACAGTGAAATCATAGTGGCATTGGCTGCACAGAATGAAAGGATGCTATCTATGGCACAGTCCCTTGAATCCCTAGGGATGGCAGTACCAGAGCAGTGCTGTAGTGCTGGCAGGGTTCCACGTGCCCTGGCTGTGCTTAGCCGAGTGTCACATGGGAGAAGTAGGCCCCCTCCAGCAGACTAAGCCTTGTCCATTGAGCATCAGTTTCTATGCTGCAGTGTTCACAGACATTTGCTGCTGGCCATTGTGGGCCTGGTAGTCATGACCAGACAGTCAAGTTGCACTACTCTTTCCCACAGTCTGTCTCTACATGCTGGCACCACCCCATCAGTGTCCTCTGTGAAGCAACCTGGTCTGAGTGTTTCCATACATGGTAGGAGCAGCCAGGACCATGGTGTGAGCCATCAGACTGCATTAGAGTAACACTAACAGTCACTCTACTATGTCCTGTAGTGTCAGTCTCACCCTGTGGCGATGATGACTGTTGTGCAGACCACTGATGATGTCATCTCTCTGTGGTTGTTGTGAAGTCTGATGCCATGGGAGTCTGATAGTTTTACTAATTGTACGTGATTCTATTTAGTAAATTAACCTTTATAAATACTTTACATTGTTATATGTTACTTGTGATACTGACTACAGCTCTGCAGTCTGCCCAATTGTTTTTCCTGTTTTCATCTTTTGATAGTGGACAGATAGGAATAGGTTTCATGGAGGTATGTCGATTGTTGTCTGCCATACACATGTACAGCAGTATGAGTCTGTATGTATATCCCTATCACTTGTGGCTTGAGTTGATGGTACATGCCATGATAGATTTATATATGTTCATAGTGTTATATGTTAGAATTATGTTGTTATGTCTGATGCTCAGTGTGTACATCTGGTGGGTAATTGCCATTTGATGCAATATGTGCTACTGTGGTGGGGTAAGACCTGAACATCAATGTTTAATGTGTGTACTCATGTATGTGTGGCTTGTTATGACTCAAAGATATGTGTCAGACACTGCCATGTCACCTGGGCCTGCACTTGTGGTCGCACCCTCCATCTCCCATGCCCATTTCTTCTGTCTCTTGTGTTCTCCTGCTCCTCTTTTGATAGCTGTGGAAAGTCATCTTCAGATATCTGGGGTTCTTGGTATAGTTCACCCAGACCTGCAGCTGGAAGACAGTCAGGTTTTGTTGTTAGCATATTTTGTAGCATGGCACACACAGTAATTATCTGTCCTGCCTTTTCAGGTGTGTATTGCAGTGGACCCCTGATGTGTCCAGACATCTGAACCTGGCTTTCAGTGCACCAAGGACATGAGACATGCTCTATGATATTTCATGATGTTGCATGTGCTCTATAGCAGGCATCTTCTGCTGCGATGGATGATTTTTCTGTACAGGGCAGGGTCATCAGCCACGGGTCAAGTGAATAACCACAGTCACCTTTAGTGGGGAGAGGAAACACATATGTTGTCATCATGGATAATGTTGAGACGGGATGTCTTTAGCTTACATCCTAGATGTTTCCCTGTACTTACCCAGCAGTAGTCCCTCAGGTATTGCACCTTGCTGGAATGCTACATTGAGACCAATCTGACCTCATCTGAGCCTGCTGCTTTCCCTGACTTAATTTTCTTTAGTGCTATTCTTACTTCTTCTGTGGTGGGCTCCCCTTCTTCTCTCATCATAGGCTACATCTGGGTCAGTTCAGCTTCTGTGGGATTTTCTTCATTCAAAAGCTGCTGTACCCCTTCCATCTGCATTTGATGTCCTGTGGACTGATAAACTGGTTGTTGCTGGCATTCCTTATGAAGAGTTTCTGAATATCTTCTTTATCTTTCTGTCTTTGCCTTGCAACCCTATATAGCCTCTTTATACCATCTACTGATTTACTTTTCAGAAGCTGGCACAGTGCCTCTGATTCCTTGTTCTTTGCAATTGCAACTCCATTCTTAGCATCTTTGTTTGCTAACCTGCATTCCTTCCTTGCCTGATCTGTGTTTTCCACCTCCTGCAATCCTTCCTTCTTTGGATGACCCCCTGGACCTCTGCATTGCACCACCAACTTTCCTAATATACTTTATTTCCATACCTGGCTATGCCACATATCTGTTCTGCAGAACTCACATGTGCCATTTTGAAGCACTCCCATTCTTCTACTCCACCTGCTTCCTCTTCTTGAGGTGCTAGAGCCCTGTGTAATTTCTTAAACTGTTGCAGTTTCTCTCCACTCAACTTCCAGGTCTTCAGCTTGGTTTGTGTAGACTTTAGAACCTTCTATGACTACTGCTTGCAGTGATTATGGCAACCAGTGGATTATACTGTAGGTCAACTGTTTCACTGGGGATGACTTTGCAATCACTAATTCTACTCCAATGCCTTCTCCTTACTGACAGGAAGTCTACCTCTGTTGCATGTTGGCCACTCTTGTATGTTGTGACTGTCTCTTTTTCTAAACCAGGTGTTGGCTACTATCAAGCCATTTGCCAAACAGAAGTCTATAATGGCCTCTCCTTCTTTATTTGTGTTGTCCCACCCATGTGAACCCAGGCAGTTCTCATATCCTGTTCTGTCTCTTCCGATATGTGCATTCAGATCACCCATTATCAGCAGCAATTCCTGTTGTCCTGCTTTACCTCATAGGTCCCACAACTATTTTCTGAATGCACTCTTTTCCTCACTATCACAACCCTGGGGCATTGGCTGAGATTATGAATACTGCTCTATCATTACACTGGGGTCTGATTGTCATGAGTCTATCACTAATTCTGATGACATCCTCACTGTCTTCTGAGGCCTCTCCCTCACCACAATTTCCACACCATTTCTAATCTGTCCTCCTCTTTAGTAGTAGACTATGGATCCCAAACCAAGTGGTTTTGCTACACTGCCCTTCCAGCTTGTCTTCTGGATAGATAGGATGTCCAGCCTTCTTCTGCATCCTGTCAGTTAACCTACATTGGGTGTAGCAATTCGTAGTTCATGCTTGGCACGTATTTCCAGCTTTCACTCAACAGAGCTATCCCAGGTAACCCAAGCTGTGCAACTGGGCTTTATGGAAGACACACACTGGCCAATAGAAGCACATACACCCCTCCCCCCATTAGCATGGCTCCTTGATGTAGGTTGAGTCCTCAGCCCATTTATTACTGGCAAATACCCAAACCCATTTGGTGACATTAGTCATCATGACCAAATCACCTAGAGCCATATTTTCCACTATCGAGTGGCTAGCAGTCTGTGATCAGTGTTCTCTATCATGAGGATACTGCACACCACAGTAGATGCCCAAAGCGGTTGGTTTATATGACTCTTCTCCCTATAGAGTACCACATACAGTCTGTGTTGGGGGCAGCAGCACAGACTCAAACTCTACATTGTACATGAGTCTGTGCTACTACCAACAGCTCCATTCTTTGGTGAGTTTGAGATGGAAACACTCAGCATTTTTTTAGATATGGGAGGATCCCCATAGAGACACAGGGAGAACATACAAACTCCAAACAGGCATTGGCCTGAGGTCGGGATTAAACCTTGTGCCTTGTGCTTGGGAAGTGACGACCTTAACCATTATGGCTACTGGGTATGTTGATGTCATGTAATATGTTGTTGTGATGCACAGCCCAAATCATTTGCATTTGATTTTCAGTTGCAGACTTGCATAGGTAGATATCGGATTGCATGTATAACAGTTTTATCATTGTGTGTTACTGTTGTAGTGGCACCTCAGCATATATATGTGTGTGTGGCAATCATTGTAGTGAGATAATCTGTAACTGCCAACTAGTACTTACATCGCCACTTGTAATTTCTGTTGTGTGATATGCTCTATTAGTAATGGTATGTTTGTGCTGTAGATGTGTGCCACTTCTGTGTAAATACAGGACAACACGCATCCTAAGGATGGACTGTTTGAGCATCTAGCATCGGACAGGAGATATCGCAGCATCCAATAAGATTCAATAACAATTTCTTCCCTACAGTGATTAGACTTTTGAACTCTGGCACTAGTCCCAGGGCTCTGGACACATAAGTCATTTTTTTTTTATTTATTGGCACTAGTTCCATGGGTCTGGACACATAATAAGTCATTTTTTTATTTATATTTGCAATATATACTTAAATATATTCCAAGTAAGTGGAATATTTATTTATTATATCCATAGTCAGTATTATTTAAACCTACTCAAGTGCAATATTAGACAAATAACTTAGGCATTGTTCAGTCTGTAGTCTGCTTTGTATTACTTAAAATAGGGTAGTTAATTTTACTCAGGGAGGGTATTCTTTTCATATATGAGTGTTGGTAAATGTCTCTGCTCTTTTGTGTGTGTGTATTGGAAGTAGTATTATATTTGTTAGTTATGTTTATTCCTTTACTTGTATGTGTTTTTTACTTTCCTTTGTAATGTCAATAATTGAGCTGATGAGTGAAATTTCATTTAGGCCACACATGTGTAGTTCTAAATGACAATAAAGTTTACTTTGACTTTTAAATGTGTTTTGCAGACATGCGGTATGTTGATACTGCCAGACACCCACTTGTATCAAAGGATATCATTCTGATATCTCATGTGCTTTCTTGTAAATGGTGCTGCTGTGACTTAACATGATACTAGGCATGCAGAGTCATTGATATGAGTCTATAGATTATTAATATAAATGTGTTGTGAGGGTGTCATTGCTTCATATGCTCTGAATTCAGCATGTGATACATAAATATTTCTAGGTTTTCTTCTGCATTTTTACATTTTTCTTACCATCCACCTCTCAACTGTACAGATTTTTGCAGAATGTCCAGATTTTTGCCTCATATGTTTGGTGTGGTCCTCATAAAAGTTTGGTTTTCTAGTAAATCGCTGGCAAAGCATTGAGAATTGAAGTCAGAAAATAATAAAAGGCATTTGAATTTCAGATTTCATTTCTTTCAGAAAGTGCATGCTAATGCAAAAGCTGTTATCCTATAAATTTTCTATGTTTGCAAAGAGTATTTAAAATTGTTCCTATTTTTGGGGCTTTGTTCCCCCATTATTTATGGCTTTGTCCAGATTTCTTGTCCTAAAAGGTTGGGAGGTATGATCCAGTAATGTGACCTTTGCACTTGCATTACATCCTTACATGACCATAACATTGGCAGTCATTGCACCAGTCATGTATAGAGTATGTTAATGTAAACAGCACATGCAATATATTGTTATTCTCTTAAATTATGTCAACAAGTACTGTTATTATGCTGATTGTTCTTCTATATCTGCGTACCTTTCAGTATATACATATGTTTGTTAATGTGATAGTTACACCTTGAGCTATGATACTTCTTACCATATGGATTACATTCTGATAGTTTAATATATGTATATATGTGTGTGTGTGTGTGTGTGTGTGTGTGTGTGTGTGTGTGTGTGTGTTTTCTCCTTTACAGGCTATTTTAAATGCTTCTCTGAATTGACAGCAAATGTCTCAATCTTCTGTTTTGTTACACTTCCATTATTACTGTTATGATTTCTTACCTCACTCTGATATTGACAGACAATACACTGGCATATGACATACATGACGTGTGTTTGTACATAATACTATGGGTATACTGATTGTCATGTCACCCCATTATGTGAATGCATTACATATGTCATGGATTTATTCCAACTGTGTTGCCCATTTCATTCTGACTTACATAACAGATACTGTATGTTTCAAAGGGTTTACTATTGTTTATTCGAAAGGAAAAACATTTTCCGTTCAAATAAACGAATGGTAATACCGAAAGTAAAAAGAAATACCTTTCACAATGTTGAACCAAATGCTTGAAGCATTTTGACTCGACATTGTTGTTGAGACCACCACGTGATAACCATATAGGAGCTGATGTAAATCAAACACCTATACAGCTATCACATTTTTGCAGGGGGGCAAGCCCCCCTGCATCCCCACCCCCCTACTTATATATTCTAACTCCGAAATCACACTACAGTGGGGATGTGGATGAATTTCCATTCCCCACTGTACCACGATCTCCATGTAGATAGTCGATTTCCACTTATGTGAATGCAGTTGTGCATTTGCATAAGTGGAGTCGACTATCTTGTGCAACAGTGCTTGTGCATTCCACATTCTGTTTTTCGGCACATTGCAGCCGATAGAATGTCGTTCGCACAAACAATAGAAAACTGTTTCAAAGTGTTAGGGTTTGGTCTATTGCAGATTTGCACAGAAACTTAACTGATACATCACATATATAACACTTGGATATGGTACAGGGTGTATGATTTGTATGTATTGTTGTATGTATTGCTGTTGTTAAGAATATGTACGGCCGTACAGTTAGTGTCATGTTACAGAGTATGGAACCCATTCCATTCCACCCATCCACAGACGATGATGCACAAGACCACTTCCTGCATAGTTGGACTCTGAGGACTAGGGTGGAAATCAGGGTGATGACAGCATTAATGTAGGACCAGGACCAGCACATGCAATTGTTCCAGCAGATTGACAGCAATGATATCCAACACCACACCAGCCAGATGACCTAAGGGACCAGGCACAGGCCATGTGATACTGCTTCCAGTAGACTGAGTGCTAGATCATTCGGGATGTTTGACACCATCAGGAAGGGTCCTCTGGACAGTAAGCAGTATGTATGTGATCCAGTCATGTAATCCTGCCACCGTGGTGTATTCCGATTTGCCTATTATGTGTTATTTGGCACATATCTGTGAACAAATCATGTACTGCATTCATGCCTGTAGGATTTACCTCATTATATGCACTTCAAAATTTTGTTTGCATGTGGCAATTTATTGGTGCTAACTTCTGACAGTCATTAAAGTATGACACTTCACCATGGTGTCACATGTCCATCAGATGCTGACATACCTGCAGACAATGTTATGGATGGCAGGACAGGTATTCCTGCTCTCTGCACTCTGTACCTGGTTTGCCTCTTTTGCATGCAGTACACAGTGACAATGTTACTTTATATCTAGTTTGCCCTTTTATGTGACAGATATGTCTGATACAGATGGCATTCTACCAGTGTGACACACTTATCTTGCTGGCAGTATTCAAATGCATACATAGATAGTTTCCAACATTTGTAAATGGGATATAGTACATGTTACATCTAATAATATTCCACATATACCATTGTAGTGTCATTCTTTTGAGATTACATTCAAATTTTTTCATTAGAATTTTTGTGTATTATGATGAATTCTGTAAATGTTAATGAGTTGGCTGTGGTGTTGCAGTGGTTAGTATTGTTGTCTCACAGCAATAGGTTCTCTGGTTCAGTTCTTGGCTGCAGTGCCGTCTGTGTGCAGTCTGCATGTCCTCCCTGCAGTTGAGCGAGTTGTAAAGGCATGCAGTAGGTGTGTGTGTGTGTGTGTGTGTGTGTGTGTGTGTGTGTGTGTGTGTGTGTGTGTGTGTGTGTGTGTGTGTGTGTGTGTGTGTGCGTGTGCCTTCTGTGAAAATTGGGTACTGAGCTGGCAACTCAACACCATAAAACCCCCACTGCCAATCAATCTGTGGACCATGATCCACTGTAGTGACCCCTAATGGGACAAGCTAAAAGACATTGATATGATGGATTCTATAAATGATAAAGGGTCTGTTTGTAAATCTCCATCTGTGACTTACTACAATATCCATAGCATATTGCAGATATCTGTCACATTTGGGACTATTGCTGATGTACATTTGACTTCAGCCAGTGTTGTCCACATATTATTGACATGTTCCATTGAGAACAGATGCCTTCTACGCACATACATTGATAATGCACATATATCACTTTATGTACAACTTTTCCTTGTAATATGATTTTCCCATACCTACTTGTACTTGTGTTGACATTGCAGGTCATTTGCTATGTTTGCATTGTACTGAGTCATGCTCATTAGACTAAGCCACATTTGCATTTAACTTGGCTTGCCACAAATCTTATCCGGAACCTGGCACAATCTGCCAAATTCTGCAAAGTTTATGGAATCTGGACCAGTATGTTACTACAACAGACTGGAATATCATTGAGGATTAATTTTCCTTATTCAAGCTGAGTAGTGGAATAGGTTCTAGCTACTCCATAGAAAATGAAATAAATAAGTGATTATATGTTATTCACTTATAGAGCATGCATAAAGATAGACCCTAGGGTTTACAAAATACCATGTAGGCCTTACATGGAATGTATCCATGTACATGGCTATGCTTCCCCCTCGCCAGTATGCCATGCATATCAATGATGGTGTGCTGCTGAGGGAGAGCATAGGACCAGGTTATTGAATCAGTGTAAGGAGAAGTGTAGAGGCTACCCATGGTTGTGGATGGCCTGTACTGCTCCCCACTACTGTTGAAATGCTATGAATTGGGTCAAATGTGTAATATTTTATTTTGATTCTTTTTGTTTTTTTTTTTCTTCGTTTTTTGTATGTTTTTGTAGGATGGAGTGTAGCAATGTCAAGCTGTGCTCACATACAGACAGCTGACACCTGCAAGACATCTAAAAATAGAAACTGGATGTCATTAATTATCATAATTACATATTTTTGTTATTTTAAATATTTTTGTATGTTTTCTGTTTTTTTTAATGGCTGTTTGCACCGACAGTTGCTAGATATCTAAAAATAGAAACTGGATGTAATTAATTATTTATGTCTGAGTCTATTTAAGCACATTTTTGTGGCACTCAATGGTGCTTAGTAATGCTAACAGGTAGCCCAGTAGTATATGTGAAGGTGTACTAGCTTTCATAATATCCCAGTAGCTAGATGGGTAGAGATACAGCCTCATGTTTAGTAGGTCCTGGGTTTCAGTCTATAGCAGTGATAAGATGTTTATAATTTAATTTATTATATAGGTTTAATTTTAAAAACAAATTTGTGAAATATGGCACTGCTGCATTGGGCTGAGAACTGCTTAAACATGCTAATAGCTATTTTTGTTTGCGTGGTACTAAGTTCAGCTAAAACCTCGGTTGTGTGAGTTTTCCCACTGCTTATATGTGCTTAGCTGGTTTGCACAATGTTAAGCAATGTAGCACTTTTTTGAATGTTGCTCAATGATGTTTAAGGGCAAGAAAATAGCCTATATTAGGCGCAATAGGCAGGAACTCTGTAACAGTCTTTAGAGTCTGATGAACTGGTGATATGGCAGGCAGTGCTGGTGAAGGTGCGCACTTTCAGGTTCAGGAGTTTAGGGACTTTGTTGGGCTCCTGGTAAAAAATCATGAACCCAGGCTGCTGCAGGGTGGTTTCCAGGGCTCAGAGTGTAAGGTAGAGGCCCAAGACCAGTTGGCCAGGGAACTCACCAGTGTTACTGGTATCCCCTGCACAGGTGAACAGTGTTGTCACCATTATGATGACCTGAAGTGGAGAAAGAGGGGGTACTTTGGACACCTTGGTCCAAGAAGCCAGAGCTGGCAATGCCCCATAAATACATAAGTATGTTTTCCTCTGTTTTACCAATATGCAAGCTGAATGTCTGCACAACTGGTATCCATGATGGTGTGCTTCTCTCCAAACAGCTGCAGCTGAGTGGGATTGCAATGTTGAGTTCAATGCTAGACACCTGGCTAGGTTGCGCTCTGAGTCTGGTATGTACAAATTTATTATGCTAACTGTAGTGCAATAAGCAAGAAAGAATAAAGCATTTACTGCAATAAAGAATATACCATAAAAACTGTAGTGCAATAAATGGGCAAATAGAACTGTAGTGCAATAAAATAGGCAAGTAGAGCTGTAGTGCAATAAATGAACAATAACAGCTGTATTGCAATAAACAGTAAACAATACCAATAACAGTAAGCAAAATGGTGTACAGCAGGATTGTGTTGGCATAACAATTCCAGTAGGGCTGTATGCATCACCTGCCTATTGTAACATTGCTGCAGTCAAGTGTAACACTGTAATAGCTGTAGAATGCAAAATTAATGGCCTGCAAACTGTATTGCCTAACTCATAGTACAGTCCAAGGCTGTCTCCAGGCCAATTTCAGTCACATAATGCTCTTTGTTCCTCCTACTCCAGGTAATAAAGGTATATGGGTGAGGTAGCCCACTGTATGGGTAGATATTGTGTGCACTTTACAGACATTTATCAGCAATACCAGTAAAGTGTTAAGCAGCATTGTTGATTCCTACAGAAATCTGTTTTAATAAATGCGGTATAGCCATATGTCATGCATGTATGTTCAACTGTCACTGCAGCCAAATATAATACTGTAATAGTTCTGGAATGCAAACAAATTCAGTCACATGATGCTGTCTTTTTCTCCCACTACAGGAACAAAAGATATATATGTGAGGTAGCCCATGTTATGAACAGATATGATTGTGGCTACATTTCACAGACACTTATCAGCAATACCAAAAAAGTGTTAAATAAATGAGGTATGGCTGTATGCCATGCATGTCTGTTCTACTGTTACTGCAGTCAAGTATAGCACTGTAATATTTGTAGAGTGCAAAACAAATTCAGTCACATAATGCTCTCTTTTTCTCAGGAACAAAAGGTATATGGTATGTGGTTGAGGTATCCCGAGTTATGAGCAGATATGATTGTGCTAACATTTCACAGACACTTATCAGCAATACCAATACAGTAACATTTTTTGCATATACCCCCTGCAGTCACAGCTATTGGGTTCTATTCCCATGCCTGCCAACTAAGGCATGATGGATGTCTAGTTTATGTACTGTGCACCAACATACCTCTCAAGTGTCACGATTTCCTGTAATGTAATTAAAACTGCCTAATCCATATGCCACAGGATTACCAGAAAAATGATTACTTGGAATGCAATGTATTACCAAATTTGCTTACAGAACACCTTGGTAGTTATAGAAGTCCACATTATTTGAAAGTGTTCTGTGTAGTTGTAGTTTGTTATTACTTGGCCCATACTGACTCATGCTAACAGCTTGAGAGGTATGTATGTGCTACATCACCTATAGGAGAATTATAGTCAGTGTGCTCAGAACCTACACTATACACCTGTGGAGTATTTATTATCAGTGTTTTCATGGATATAGTCTGCATTGTCATTAATGGATTGTTTCTCTCTCTCTCTCTCTCCCCAACCCTTATCTTCATTTATTTATTATTATTTATTATTATGATTTAATATTAACATATGTTGTTAAACTAATTATATTTTTGCAAAATGTGATGTAATATTGTTGTGTTATTATGATTCACTATTAGCATACTTTAATAAACTAAGTATTTTGATGTCGTTATGGTTTGCTTCTTAGTAGCATGCTATTACCATACTGACTGTTATGGTATTCACTGTTGTGTTACACATACTATACATTAATATGTATTTGGATTAAGCTATTACCATACTGACTGTTATGGTATTCACTGTTGTGTTACACATACTATACATTAATATGTATTTGGATTAATTAAAATTATGTTCCATTTTGTTAATACTAACAATGGTTTGGTTATTACTAACATTAACTTATTGCTATACCTCATTCACCACAGCAAGTGAAGGTAGGCTGGATCCAGCTGATCCACCTACCTTGTCTCAACCGACCATGGTTTGACACCATGCAATGGACATGATGAATGCTGCACGATGAAGGGCAACAAATATAGCCAGGGATCATGCCATCACTGGTGGAGGTCCTGCAGTGGAACAACCACTCTCAGCCACTGTGGAATTCCTGGTGAACATAGGCACACATGACAGCTCCCAGGCATCCATCACACCATACATCATGGAGGTGGGTGCCACAGTGTCCACAGCAGAGGAGTGTGCAGGTAGGCTTACTGTGATCAGCATTGTAAGACTGTCACAGTCAGTATGTCAGGCTGTACATACATTTACATGGGTGTCAGGTCTTTGTTTTTTGGGGGGGGGTTTACCTCAGTTGTACTCTCATACTCAGAATGTGACCGACACAACAAGTAACACAGTAGGTACTGTAAATGTGAGATATATGGATATATTACCTTGTTGTGCTGCAACATGTGGTGGTACTGACATTACCTCAGTCTCAACCTTTCACAGGTACATCAGGTATTGGCCATGGCTGTGGTCCTGCTCCTGGTAAGCATGACACTATTTTGTTAAGGAACATTTATATTCTATTAAAGTTAAGGGCCCGAATAATGCCCTATTTAAACCTAATTTCATGTGTAAACAGGGTAGACTGCTTTTATTTTCCATTCTCGAACAGGTATATATGGATCTTTGAGGGGGTAGTTACAGGAGTGTAGCTGAACAAATAGAAACACTTTGGCAGTGCCAGTTAAGAAAAGATAAGCCTCCTGATTTAAATGAGGCATTTACTCTAAAATGCCTTTTAAAAATCAAAAGGTTGAAAGGACATTAAATTAGGCAGTGAAACATGTATTTTAATATATTTGTTAAGATATATGTACTGTTTTTTATGTGTTTTTTTTATCATGTATAGTGTCATATTGCTGAATTAAAAGGTAAAATTTATGGGTCTATATTAAATTTCCAAAACTTGAATTCACCGAACGGTATTTCCATCGAAAATACCGTTTAGTGAATTCGCTCTTGTGGGGGGGGGGGGTTGTGCCCCCCCCAAACCCCCCGCTAATTATATATACCAACTCCGAGATTACACTACAGTCAGGAAAGGGCAAATTTTCCAATCTTCACTGTACTGCGATTGCAATATTCAGAATTCGCTGAACAGTATTTTCAATGGAAATACCATTCTGTGAATTCAACTTTTGATAATTTAATATAGACCCAAATTTTACTGGTCATTTTTTACTTGATTTACAAGAAGTGATTGTTATAAAGGTCTTGAGTTGAATGTGTAAGAAGTGATTGTTATAAAGGTCTTGAGTTGAATGTGTATTTTGTTCTGAAGAAGTCTATTTTGGACGAAAGTGAAGAAGAAAAAAGTTTGACCACTAATCCAGTTGTGGGTCTTTGTTCTTATGAGTATTGGTGGATATTTTTGTACACAATAATGCAGATATTCATAAACTACTTTTTCTTTCTTATCACAGGTGACCAGTAGGGTTGGTCTCTGTTCCCTACACAACCTGGTGTCAGTGTCTCTTCGGACTCTGATGATGATGGTGGCCACAGTGAGGCACAGGTGGGGGTGTTGAGGGCTGAATATGTCCCAGAGGTTGACATCCCACTTCTGCCTCCATCGTCACCATACAGAGTCAGTATGCCCACACATCCCCAGAGACCACAGATATTGGACAGTTAGATGGTGGGAACATTGAACAGGAAAGTGTGACAACTATGGCTCCAGTGAGTGTAGACACTTGCCATAGCCAGATAGCTGGTGAGGTCCCACACAGGCAGATTGACAGGGGTGCTTGTAGGAGGCCTGCTGTCAGTCCACCACTTGTTGCAGGTGTCACATCACAGGTCAATTGGCGCATGTTTTGGGCCATCATGGAGGCACAGGCATATTCTGAATGGAACGCCAGACATATGCTTAGGGTTATGGATACAGCATAGTCTGACATCTGTGACTGCCTCCACCGCATTGATGGCACCCTGGATTGGTTCACTGATGCAGTGGACAGACTACATATGTGCGATCATGACACAGACTGCATATGACATTATCTACGCTGTGTATTGGTGTACCATGGAACATGTGTGGCTGCTACAGTTGTATGATATGCCTGCGTAGTGACATAGCAAGAGTGCCATTGAACACAATGATAGTTGTGATGACTGCCACATTCAGTATAGCAGTTATAGTTTGGGATTTACATCCAAAATCTGTTGTACAACAGTGAATGCATCCCCACATCTTACTGACCAGTGACAGTCAAAGGCTACATTACTCTCTGTGTCCATAACTCCATGTGTAATGGCTCAACTGTTTGTGATGTGGGGGCACTACAATATTTTGCAGGGGTGGATGATTTCCCACAGGGTAGTATTAAGCAGTCATTGTCAGTTAGTCTTTGTCAGTGGCTCAAAGTACAACTGACTGTGTCTTAGGCCATCCTGGTTAATTGTTGGTTCTGTGTGGGAGTCTGTGACAGCTCCCAATATGCAATCACCTGCTAATGTACTCAGTCAGAGGTCACTGACAGTGGCTGTGACTGCAGAGAGGGAAAAGGTAGATGGGGTATGCCAATAATGGAGGATGGTGACCCCACTGGTGATTGGCATCTCCCAATGCTATCTTCCCAGAGTATGACTGTCAGACACTTGCCTAGCCACCAGCTGACATAACACTCTGTACATGACATACACAGTTTCCAACAAGGCCTGCTGGACTAATATTGTCATACACCTTGTCAGGCCATGGTTGGTGGAGTGAGACATATGTCCGACATCCATTGCATAGTGTAACAGTCAATGGGATCCACCAGTTACAGTCAGTAGACATGATCTGGCCTTGAGCAAAAGTAACAGTGTTTGGTCCAGTGTCACTAGGTGTATGACAGTGTCACTGCTCATATCCATGCTAACTCCTATCATGGCATTTCAGCTGACATGACACAGAGATCTGGGGACACTGCTTTGTACTACATGTTAGTTGTCCTTCATGCAAGTAGGTGTTGCAGTTACTTCCAGCATGTTGCAGGAAGAGAGTCACGCAAGGTGTCACATTAGCGAAGTGTAATATGTACACACTGCGTTGCTTAGTCATGCTGCAGCTCACTTGCCCAAAGGTGGTCCAGGTCCTTACCTACAATCCTCTGTAGCAGTGCCGTGACATCCCCACACAGGGAACCAATGTCATGCATCATGTGTTTACCAATATGGGTGACCAGTACAGCACCCTCAATGTGAGGTTCTCCCTGGTGGGATCTGGCCACAGATCCATCTCCTTAGAACTACTGGCATGTACCCCCTCTGCAGGCAATACAGACATATATGTCAAGACAGCCATTTATTACCTCCTGTGGGATGGTTGACATAGTGTGACTGCACCTCCCCTTTCAGATGGAACAAGCAAGTATGCAAAGCTCTACAACCATGCAGTATGTCAGCAGCATTTCAATGGCATGAACTCAACTGTACATGACAGGAGGGACACAGGCTTGTCATGGTTCTGCAAACTGACTGGGGGACAAACTGCCATTAGCAAGCTGTGCAATAACAGGTGGACAGTGCTGTGTGACAGTTGGGATGAAGGTGCCCCCTAACATGGAGGCACTACCTCCTTAACTAAAAAGTGCAGATAGTGTTGTGATATTAAATAGACATGGTAAGTGACAAAAGTAGCCATCCACACAATGCACAACCAGAATGCACAGTGTAGTTACATGTGTGACCTCAAAGGAAAGGCCCAGATTGTTGGTGACCTCATACATCATGATGCCACCTATGATGGGTCTGGACTCATACCTAACCTGTACACCCATACTGTCTGTGTCAACTACACGCCCTTGTCCCTACCACATGGAAACATGACATTCCTACAACCTGCCCCATAACTTCCAGATTTACAAAGCAGTTGATAACTGGCCTCTCATTGAAGATACACAGCATCTATTGCATGTGCTAACATTCCAGGCTGCATCCCACATGTGATCTGACAGGGATAACTAACACCATTGGGATACCCTTGCAATCATACTACTTTTTGTACACCAGCTGAGTGGACAATGGCAACTGTTATACACTTGCACAGAGGTGGTGCATCCACTGACCAACATAACTATACACCTCTTTGTCTGAGTATCCATATCTGTATGCCCATAGAGGCAATCATCATGGACCTGATCAGCACACATATATGTGTTCTACACACAGTTGACTGTACACAGTTTGGATGTGTGACAGGGGGAGCATGACTGTTACACATGGTGGACATTTCCGAGGCAGTCACCATGGACCTGGGTGAGGGCACATAAAGGCATACAACCCCCAGACTCAGCCAAGTTATCTGTCTATATCCCCTGCTCAGGCAACATTTACAAAGCACCTACTTAGGCATCCACAATACTGTCATTGTAGGGGTCACTAAGTGGCCCATTTCTGGCACACATACGAAACATAAAGACAGCCACCTCCAGTAGCTGATCTGTAAGCAGCAGTGATCAACAGGGTGCAGTCCTGGTTCTTCTACTGCTTGGAATCCATTCAACCACAATACATGTGACTACAGACTAATTGTGGCTAACAATGTTGGCTGATGCCTGCAAATTGTGAGCACTCATAGTGTCTGTGTGGTATGTCACTATCCTGCAAGAGGGTAGTAATGGTCATAAACTTCATGCACATATATGTGTAGTATCAGTTCCATCAGTTGGAACTATGTACCTGGTAAGTAGCACATCAGTTGCAGCATGTGATGCACAATCTCAAGGGTGAATGAACTGGCCATACAGACCTGGCCACACAGGTTTAGACCTAATGTGCCTCAGATCACCATGTCTCTACAGTGGTGTGGCAGGAATCATATGGCATAGCTGAGGTCACAGTCACCTGTAAGTGACATACTCATAACCACCAAGTACTGTTCCCTCAACATGCCAATATCTGAGTGCAATGTCCATTTAGTGATGTAACTTTCCAAGCAGTACTGGCAATTGCACACAACAGCATGGTCCCTCACAAGGCCACTTCATGTCTTCAATATATGTTCAATGGGGTTAGTCTGCAATGAGTGTCATTGTCACCAGTGGCATGTAGACCACTCAGAGGTGATCTGTGCCTTGCATTTGGGACAATGTGTGACCCTGCTTGATTGCATATGTTGCCTATCTGCAGGAGGAATAGTAGATAGATAACCCACTGTAAGGACATTAAACTCATATGTGATGTAGGTACTACATGCTTGTGGGAGAGCTGTGCCTAGCAGACTTAAACACACTCTTTAAACAGAACCCTACCTAGTGCCACATGGAGCACCTCAGTGCACCTCACCACATGCCATCTTTATGACTGGCTGGGCAGCCATTATCTCAACACAGGGCATCTGCCTGTGTCCCTTTTGGACTGGAGCAATATGTGCTGATCCTGTAACTATGGGTATAAAGATGTCTATGATTGTGAGGGCTGTATGGCCATTATGCCAGTGAAGTTCAAATATCCTATGGTTCCATAACGTGATGCAAAATGTTCTAACACGCTCACCCGCAAACATGGCTACACTGAGGCTTGCATCACTTGTAAACACTATGTACAGGACATGCCATGGCACAAACGTAGTGAAAGTTGGCTGTGTGTAGTTGAGAACATTTACCTATGTAGTGGTACACACTACAGATCACAGTATGTGATGCACGCCACACACCTCATGTCCGCTAATACTATCAGTTCAGGACATATTATACTTAATGACATCAGCAGGCCTAAAATACTACAAAACCCTACCTATTACTATGTTACCAAGATGATCATATTTATGCCAGCTGGACACACATGTGCAGCACGTAGCCTGGAGTGAAATTAGAACCTCTACCTATCTAGTCTTACATATTATAGATCACAGTATTTATTGCACATGCCATGACATAAGTCTGGATATTACATTGTCAGCTGGTAGTCTTAAGGTGGATGACATCATCAGGCCTTGTAGAAGAGGGCAGTGTGGAAGCCAGCAGCAACTTACAGGGCCAAAATGTGCATAACCATTGCAGGTGGATAGCCCATGAGGGCATGGCAGTTGCTTTTCAGGGGTGTATACACACACACACACACACACACACACACACACACACACACACATACACACACACACACACACACACACACACATGAACATACGTGCACCAAGTAGCCAGCATTGAGATTAGAACCCCTACCTATCTAGTCTTATTCACTATAGATCACAGTACTTATTGCATGCACCACAGGTTGAGTCTGTTGTATATGTGATTGCAGGCACAATACTTGTGCATTAAACAAACTAGGCTAGTGTTGAACAGCATCTGTGGTCTGGAGAGCGATATTGCTTTGCACTGTTATCTGCATCTAGTATCCTAGCAGTGGGATAACTGCTATTATCCTAGCTATGTGTGTACATTTACCTGTATGGCCATATGTGGCTGCTTGCAGTTCGGCAAACCTGTGGGCAGGAACAATGTGCCCTGTCCATGCGTGCATTGACAACATTATATATTACACCACCTTCTCACCTGCATCTTTCTACTTGGTGACATCCAGCAGGCACAGGTGTCTGTAGATAAGTGGATTATGCACTGTTGCACCCTTAGTTTGGATCCTTTGAGCAACAATATGGATGTGTGATAGTGCAGATTACTCACCATCATTAGGGTATGTAGGACAATGCAAACATCCACACCTATATTTATGTAATTAACAGGGATGTATATATAAATGTAGCTCTGTGTGTGTATGACATGCATATGTGTCATGTAGCTATATGGGGAGAGTCTATATATTATTATATATATAGCTATATATATATATATCGGTATATATCTATTTGACACTACATAGCAATAGATATACTATGTATGTGAGAGAGAGATAGTGACAGGCGGATATGTATATGTATATGTCTGTATGTATAGACATAGCAATACTTAACAGGTCAGTCTGACGACAGGGCAACAGAATTCTGCTCATTTTAACTAAGTGTTTGGGCATGACTTAGGTGTGTGACTTATAAAGTGACTTCAGGCCACACCTACCTGTACTCCAGTTCGAGATTTTGTATGCTACAGACCATAGTTCTCAACTGTCCAGAGTTTCACAGAATATCCAGAGTTTTGGCTCAAAATTTTGATCGGTTCCTCATAAAATTTGTGGTTTTCTGGCAAATCACTTGAATGAACTGAGGATTGAAGTCACTATATAATGAGATGCATTTGAGTTTTTGACTTCAAATCCTTCAGAAAAATGTCTGTTGAGACACACTCTGTTACTCTAGCAACTTTTTAAGTTTATGAGAGCAGTATTTAAAATATGTATCTTTTTATGAGCCTCTGGCCCCTCATTTTGTAGGGCTTTGAACAGATTGCTTGCACTAAGAGGTTGAGAGGTATGTTACAGACATTGACATCTGTCCCTGTTTCTGCAGTACTGCACTTCACTCAAAATGTCAACGGCATTCCCCAGCTGCCTGCTGCACTTAATATGTGACTGAGGTTCAAAATGTTACACCACACACAGAATGACAGTATGTGAAAACACCGACATAATAATACCTCACCTGCAAAAGATGTGAATACTTTCAGATTAGAACCATCAACACCATCTCCCATGCTAACTTCCCTAATCCACTGAGCCACACAGGTTGCCAGACAGAGAGGAGTCATTCTTCACACATTCAACACCATAAATGTGTACATTGTTATTTGTGCTTTATGTGGGTCATACAATGTGTGTTGGAGTGCTATGCTACAGCCCTGAAATTGCCTGGTCTGCTGATATACCATTGCTGACTTACTGTTAAAGCAGTTATATGGTAACACTGCTGTGTTGGGAGTGGGGAAACAACAACACATGATCTGCTGGGTTAGACATTAGTCCAAATGTCATGTGACCTCACTGTTTAAATCTCCCTTGACTGATGTAGTGAATATTCCAACTACCAGAACTAGTGATTATTAGGGGATGCATACTATTAGACTGGATATCTGTAGTCCCATGTGGATGTTACAGCTGTCCAAATAGCCCACTATATTTCCTTGCATACATGCAGCAGATCCATGCATACAATACCGTATTATATTAATCCTGACAAGTAGTGTGTAGGTTAGACATTTACCCTGCAAGCAGCACACAGCCAATACATGGATAGGTACAGGTTGTGTGTGTTGCCTGGCATCAACAGCTTTACTATATGTATGTCAGCTGGAGTAAGGTGTCAGTCCCTAGGGTCCTAGGTTGTCAATGAATGTGCTATGCGTTGCTTCTTAGCCAAAGCCAGGATGTACTGGACATGCCTATGTCTGCCTACAGGGACATCATCAGGGGTTCCTCCTCCAACATCTCCTGTGATTGTGGCTATGGAGACCTAGGCACTGGTGGGGGGATGTGTATACCTTCCCTTTGCTGATCCTGTTGCAGCTGTTTCCGCAGGATCTTACCTTCCCTTTGCTGATCCTGTTGCAGCTGTTTCCACAGGATCATATTGTATATTACACATACTGTGAATATCTGGGCACATGTGGCTGGAGTATACAGCAGGGCTCCACCAGATATACTGGGACACCGAAACCGTGACTTCAGAAGCCCAAACACACTCTCTAGGATGTTTATAGTTTGTGCGTGTGCCTCATTATAGCATTCTTCAGTGGGTGTGTGTGCATTTCTCATGGGTGTCATTATCCACGGTTCCAGTGCAAAGCCAGCATCCCCTAGTAAATGGCCATATGGGATGCCTCCCTCAGCAAACATCTGATACAGCTGTGATGCATGCCAGATATGGGAGTTGTGATAACTGCCAAGACTGCCAGCACACACACATCCATGATAATCCCCCTGGGCATTACACACAACCTGGCAGTTGATGGAGTGGTACCCCTTGCAGTTGATGTAGATTCTACCCTCCTCGCCGGGTGGTGACCTGACGTGTACATGAGTGCAATCTATGGCATTCAATACCTCAGGATAGTGTGCTACATGGTAGACGTGTTGCATAATGCTGGCTCTCACCTCAGGGGTGAGGGAAAAAGAAATGTGTTCACTGGCATGTGGTAGCATGGCATCCAGGAACTGGTGGAGTACCCTGGATTCTGATGCCTGTGAGACTCCCATCATGTCCCCAGTTGGTCTTTGGAAGGTCTTTGTACCTAGCATCCTAAAAGTTACATGTACCTTTGTTTTCGCTGGGATGAATTCCTCTCTTTTGGCTCTGGGTGTGAGTTCTTGTGGCAGAGCTCAGTGAGTTCTTGTAGTATGTCCCTGTCCACCCTGTAGTGCTCTACAATTTCCAGCTCATGTAGCTCCTAGAAGGTACCTTGGGCCTGAACACTCTTCTCCTTCTCTATTTAGGCCTATTGTCAGCAGCAGCATTGACTTCAGCATCTAGCACATACAGATGTAGCAGATCTGCAGCAGCCCCTGGCATTCTCTCAGTAAAAATTCCAGAGTCTGTACTCCAATGGTGCAGAGTTTTGGGGGAAAATCAGATTGTACGGTGTATGCATACTTTATAGTGCTCTTCTATAGGTGCTGACTGTGTGATTGGCTACCTATGATGCATTTCACCTGCCTAGTATATCATTAACATCATTTAATGGCCCTAGTTTAAGTTAAACAGAGTTCAAAACAAATTAATATGTCAGTAGCTTTTAGATACAATCAGTACTGCAGCACGCCATGCAAAGGTGCGCCCTGTAGGTAAACAAAGCTTAGCAGTCAGTGTACACACCCCACCAGACTTCCATGCTCAGCATGGGGACACGCCATGCAGACATACTGAAACATGGTCCCCTTAGCTAAGCAAAGCTTAGAAGTGAGTGCACACACCCCCTGCAAGGATACGCTCAGCTTAAATAAGCTTAGAAATCATCAGACATACCCTCCCCTGATGTCAGCTACCTCCTCTGTAAACAACAACATGGTTCTCTGCCTACACAAAAGGGATATGTGGGCATGATTGTGCTATTCAGTAAATCCAACTCATTTGCTTAGGGATCCATACTCACAGCCTGAAAACTACCACTTCAAAGCCCTAGCACTTTAGCAACAGCACCAATGCACTATTGAAGGTACTCCACACAGGGTCCTGTAAAACATTTCTGTGACATTATATTAATTTTATTTTTTCCAATTTTTTTTTATTTTTTTCTAAAGCATGTTTGAGCAGTGTGGCACATCATGCAAATATGCTCAGATTATTAAAAAAAATAAATTTAATTGAACTTATTTCCTTTAATTTGTCAGACACACAGAGGATAGTTCTGCTCATATCTGTACATGGTATGCTATTTCTTTCCATCTATCTACATTTTTACAGCCCCTTTCGTCTGTCTATATTTCTGTACATGGAATTTTTCCATGTACACTACGAACACTGACATGGGGTCTGCAGTGCTGCCTATCTGCTTGCTGGATCCCTCACCCTGCCTCATTTGCATGAGATTCACCTGCTTATGAAGTGATTTGTGTGCCACAGAAGTTTCTGTGTTGTCACATTTGTGTGCGTCGCTCAGCAGCGCTTAATGTAAAAATGTTCGTGGCCATGTTAGCAGCGCTGTGCGATGCCTACATGAGAAAAAAATGTGTAGGCTTTATTAAATTCCTCCCAGAATTTTGGAAGTCAGAAGTACCACTATGTTCACAAATTCATGTTAATATTTGTTTTATCACCATTACTTAATATTGCAACAGTTATATTTGTCCCCTAACCTGATGAATTTGATGGCAAAATATATATCTAAATTATTTAAAGATTTCTTTCTCATTACATTTTTATTTATTTATTGCCTCTTCAACAACTCCCTAAAACAGGAAATGTGATGTTTAAATATAAAGTAGCTTCTGTCACTAAACTGTCATAAAACATTGTTATTTACAGCTTGGAATTATTTTACCATAAATGTTATTAGTTTTTCTTATGGTAAATTTTGGCATTTTGAAGAAGTCAGTGTTTTAATGAAGGCATCATTTGTAAATGTTGTTTGATACTTTAAATGTACTAATGCTACAATGTTGGATTGGATGTTGAGTTTCTTTTTAATAATTTATGTAATTGATTGATAAATATGGGTGTTTTCCCGTCCGGTGTGAAAGACAGTAAATATTTTTATTTGTTAACTGCATAAGTGGGTCGGTCAATTGACACTTTTCAGCCATGACCCATTCTCCCAAAGGAGCAAGCTGTTTACAAGAACAAATTCAGCAGTGACAAAGTGGACATGGATTCCAAATCAAAGAATAAGTATATAAAAGAAGCAAGGTCACATTGTCAATATACTGAAATAAACAGCTTAGAAATAACTCATTGTCACATTTTAGCATTAGGGATTTAACAAAGAAAGAGAAACAAACCAATGTTAGATGGCAGCATAATACAGACAGATATTGGGCTTCTTTATATATATATATATATATATATATATATATATATATATATATATATATATATATATATATATATATATATGAATTTAATTATAATAAAGGCAATATATGAGAACAAAGATAAACTAATTTTGTTTTGCTATAATTCAGTGGTTAAAGAAGACTGTACTAAAATGCTTCTGGGCTTTATATTCACTAAATGCTGCAGAATGTCAGGCTTTTTCCATAACTACATGGTCCGAATGATTTAGAAAGAGCTCCACCCATGGCAGTAGGAACTGAGGCCAATGCAGACAAATGTGATTCAGAGACATGCTAGCTGTCAGTAGTCTAGCTAGAGCAGGGAAAAGGGGCAGCTGGCCCGGCCGCAAAATGTTTTGGGGTGCGATCGGCCATCCATGATCAAGTCCGATTGCTTTTACTACATACCAGCTTTCAAAAGCCAGTATTGCATTTGCAGTCAGTCCTGAGCACAGTAGCACTCCCTGTGTGGGAGTTTAAAAGAATTTTTTTAAAACTAGAACCTGAGTGCTGTAGCACTCCATATTGGATATACACTGTAGCAACTGCTTGCTATAAATGGGTGCAGGCACCTAGGCAGTGAGACATTTCCCTGTCGTACATTTGACTGGGGACACATGGCTGAAGTGACATTCAGCTGCAGAGGAATGTGTCTGTTTGCAAATTCCCTGTGGGCAAAGAGAAGAATATGTTGCCATGCCCACAACTTCAAGAACCAAATGCACAGGGGGAAAACAATGTCCATGGTCCCCAAGGGAGCATGAGACAGCAGGCAATATGGCAGGCATCAGCAGCAGGCTGGCCAGAGGGCATGTCAGTAGCAGTAAAAATGCAGCACACAGTGGGCAGTGCCTTTTTAATTGGAGTGTGTGGACACCTACCCCCCTCACAGAGTGTAGGGAACATTACCTAAAATGCATACTGGAGCATAACTATGACTACAGTAGCCTGCAGAATTCCCTCCATGCTGTAGCACACTTCTATATGTTGTAGTTACATAAGTATGTACTGTACACTGAACACAATACTCATTACTTCTTGTGCCACCATGCATTTGGTTATTAAAGCTGTGAGCATGACAGTGTGTGCTTCTCTTTGCCCACAGGGAATTTGCAAACAGCCATATTTCTCTGCAGCTGACTGTCACTTCAGCCATTTGTCCTCAGTCAAATGTACCACAGGGAAATGTCACGCTGCCCAGGCACCTGAACCCGCTATAAATATAGCATGCAGTTTGCTTAAATTTAAAATACAAGAAAAGAAAATAAAAAAAAATGTTTTCTTTCATCCCCCCATCACTGTAATATGTTAGGAAGGAGCGCCAATGACTGGGCACAGAAATGGAACATGACTGGCTCCTGCATTTCAGGAGCCCCAGGTACCTAACTAAGTTTTTTTTTTTTTTTTTTGTAAATTGTACCTCAGCTGAGGAGGGGCAGGAGTGGGGGGTGTGAACCAAGCAGGACCTGCCAGATCATGGACTTTTTTTTTGTGATCTTCACTTCAAGCTTGGTTTCGACATGTTGTTATTGGGTAGTCTACAACTGCAGGAAGCCAATTGGTTTCCTGCAGTTTTGCAGAAGACCCTTTTTTTTGGCTTTTCACTTGAAGAGGTGAGGAGGGTGAGGCACTACTATGTGAGACCTGCACAGGGCACTAGTTATAAGAACTATGTCTCTGTTAGCCATGATGAGGAAAAACCTCATTATCAGCTAATTTGCATGTTTCTGAATCACCATTAGTTACTGTGAGAGGAAATCTACACTTTTTTATGATAGCCAAGCAACATGTTGGCACTGGCACTCCCTCATTCTCTCTCCAACACACATGCATGCAAGCATACACACACACACACACACACACACACACACACACACACACACACACACACACACACACACACACACACACTCACACACACATATACACACATAAACCAATGTACTTCTTACCTTGAGGTGACCTTTGGTGTGTCCTCATGTTTATTCCTTTTCCCTCATCCCATACATCATGGATGATTACAGTAGTCAATAACTCCAGACATCTGAGTTTTGTTCTTCTTATTGGTTATAAAGTACATTATGATACTAGACCTGTGGTGCTATTAATGTTTCACATAAGTCAAAGTAGCAATTTAAAAATTCGGACTGGTTTCAAAGAGTGGTTCTCCTGGCTTTTTCCAAAGGCACCCTCATGTGGACACACCCTCATATCTCTCAACTGTTCCTGATTTTACAGACCACTCACGCTGTTGTGTCATATATGTGCCCTGTCTCTCATGGACTGTTTTAATCATTGAATATTGTTAGTGATATTGCCAGTCATTAATTTTATACTTATCATTATTATGCAAAAAATGCATTGTAATACTTAAGGCAATATGTAATGACCACCCCTGCTGTCTAGTGGTGGTGCAGAGGACTAGCTTTTTCCCTACAAAATTGTGAATGAATGTTGAGGGTGCAGGGTTTGAATGTGTGTAAATGCCTTTAAGGCATGCTATAAGGAGGTATTCATGGTATCTAGTGTTCTCCCACCCCAAGTCTTTCATGCTACAGAATGTTGTTCTATGATATATTTTCAAGTGCCTTTAAAGTACAATATAAAGACTTATCCCCATTATCCAGTGTTCCCTGGGTCCCCATATATTTCATGCTACAGAATGTTTTATTATATGTTCGTTTTCACTGCTTTTAGTACAACACAGTAACTCATTTGTCATGCTGATATTAAAAGTTTCCACAATGTTAAACTACTGCTGTAGGAATCTTACATAGTACACAAAGTACTGTATATGTGCTCATGAAGAAACATACTGTTCCTGCTACTTTGTATTCTCAATACCTTAGTGAGCTACAGCTTTCTGATTAGAGCTAATATGAATCTTTCAGTGAAAACATTAACGTTTTGATTGGGGTGGGTTATAATCAACATTACCATTGTCTCCTGTGACCCTATCATTTCAAAATACATTTGTGTCATAAGTTAAAAGTTGATGGATATAAGTATGCTCTTATATGGTGTGACAGGAAATAGAGAATTTTTGAATGCTGTGGGAATCAGTTTTCGTCTATTCACTGCCTCAGGCAGATGTGAGCTGCCATCAAAAATTTAAAGAAACAAAGAGGAAAGCTTCAGAAAGGGGTCCCAGACAAATAAATATCAAACAGAGGGTAAATAAATGTATTATAAAACATGTCAACATAATGAATAATGAATGCAATACATAAGCAATGCATAAGACTGAAAATTATGACTTTTTAGTGGGATGGTAAGATCATAGTTTATAATGTCAGATAAGAAGTTCAGGTGGACTGATTTCCCTGTTACTGGGCTATATCAGGTAGTTAAATCAAATTGCAAAAACTTACTTTTTCTTATCTGAAGTATAATACCCTTTTATCAGGCTATGAATTCCTGTTACTGTCTAGTTTATCTGACCATGTGATAGTTTTGGGGATGCTATTCCAAGCATTGACTAGTCTATTTGTAGAATATTTTTCCTTATAAACATCTTATTCTTCACTTTACTTACTGATATCACTGCTGTACACTTTCTTCAAATGTCTGTGACTTCTGAATGAAATGTTTTTCAGTGTTTACCCCTAACGTGTAGTATATTGTATCCTAAGTAAGCATAACCACCCTTTTTTGTTATTAAGTGTTTAATATAATGATTTATGTGATATTGAGCTTATCCAACAAACCGTCATATGGAGTCAATAAATTACTAAAAACAGCTCAGGTGTCCAACAATAGTTGGTCAGACCAGACTGGTGACCAGTTGAAAGGCTGAATTTAGTGTAAGATAGTTATTGGCCACACAAGTTTAACCAGTCTGAGCACACCAATTTAACCATTCTAAACACTCCAGTTTTACCATTAAAACCCAGCAGTCTATCAATTCTATACACAAACATGCTATCTTCTGTATCTGCACACACACTCAAAGTCATGTTTATTTATTGACATTTGATTGTCAAGAAAGTCCGACTGGATAGGTGCCCATTTTCAGTGGTGGCCTGGGGAGAAAGGCTCCAAAGTATTACAAAAACATTTTAAGAACAATAATTTTACAATCTTCAAACTGAATACAAAACATCTACAGTTTAAATAATTATACCAAATATAACAATGTGACAATAACAATGACTTTTGGCTTTTCCCGGTTAGGGGTCACCACAGTGGAACTCCGGTCTGCTCATGATTGGCAGTGGATTTTTACGGAGCCAAGTTGCCAGCTCGACGCCCAACCTTCAACGAAGGCACGCCCATTCACATTCATAATATGAAAATGACAATATTGGTTAACAATAGATAGGTGAATTAGTATAATACAAACATGAATTGCAATATGAATGGAGAAAAAAAAAACAGGGTTGTGGCATATTTAGGTAGAGAGTGAGGAGGGATAAACTGATTGAAGTAAGGAAATGCGAGAAGAAGGGGGAGTAAGGAGGTATAAGGTATTGATAATTACTTGTTCATATTTAGGGATATAGTTTATTCTGGTGATGAGCAAGAAGAGAGACAGATTTTGGCTAGGAAGTCTTTCAGAATGGTTTTAAAGGACTGCAGGAAGGGTACTGACCTGATGGATACAGATATGGCGCTCTAGTCCATAGCAACATGGTACAAGTACAGACCATGTCCAGCAGATTTGATAGGATTGTAGACAGTGAGGAGTTTTTGGTCAGTGGATTGTAATGACCAAGTGGGAACACAGTTGTGTAGAATGGCATTTAGTGCTGGACAAGCAGATGGATGCTGGATAATTTTATAAGTGGTAAGAAGCTGTGTATATATTAGTTGATGGTGAAGTTCTAACCAATTTGTGTTTTTTGTGCTATATAGTGGGAGATTCTGAAAGGCATATTTGCTGTAAATTTAGCCACCTTATTTTAGCATTTTTCAAGTTTGCTTTTTGCAAAACCTGGAGGTTAGAAACAATGTGAGCACCATATATTGGTGAGGAGAGGAGTTAAGTAGTGACAAGTTTAGTATTAGTTGCATTGGCAAGAAAGATTTTTGCTCTGTAAAGCATCTCTAGAATTTGGTAAGTTTTTTATGCAATTTTGAATATGCAGGTCAATTTTAAGATTATCATTCACTATCATCCCTAATAATTTGCTATAAGAAGTGACTTTGATGGTTGTATTATTAAGAGAGAGGATTTTATTTTTATTTTTTTCATGAGAGAGGGATTTTGGGGGAAAAGAAGTAGTTTGCTTTTGGGGGTTTGAGCATGAGTTGTGAGTCAGAAAGCTGTATTTTAGTGGCTGTTAAAGCTTCCTAAGTATTTTGGAAATGCACCAAGTTGTCTGTTGTGCATATAAGTGTGGAGTCATCTGCATTTTGTATTAAGGCCTGTTGTGTGGATGTGTAGAGGGTGATGGTATGAATGTTAAAGAGGAGGGTACCAAGGACAGAGCCTTGTGGTACACTGGTAGTGATTTGGAGGTATAGAAAGAGGGTGGTGTGCCATTTTACAGACTGATGCCTATTGGATAAGTAGATTTTGAACCATAGAAGGATGGGTTGAGATAGACCTGGAGAGGACATTTGAAGTAGAAGTTTGCTGTGACAAACTGTGAGGAAGGATTTAAAAAAGTCTACAAATAAAGAAGAGACTAGTTTGCCATTATCTCTAGGTTTATTGACAGTATCTATAAAGGTTAGAATTGCAGTGTTAGTATTATGGGAGGGATGGAAGCTATGTTGCATGGGGAATAGTATTTCTTCCTGCAGTAGATAGTTTAGCAATTGTTTTTGAATACATTTTTCTCAAGTATTTTGGCGGGAGCGGGATACGATTGCTAGAGTTCTAAAGTTAGTGATGTCTGTTGAATTGCTCCTTTGTGTAGAGGGATAATGTGTGATTTGTTTTGAGAGAGAGGGAAAGTGGATTCCTGGATTGACCTATTTATAAGGACTGAGACAGGAAAGGTAATGTTATTGCTGTCATTTTAATATATTCACTTGTAAGACCATCAGCTGATGTAGAGCATTGTTTGAGTTTGTTTAAGAATAGCTTTATATAGGATGTGGGCACAGTTCTGAAGGTGAAAGTGGATGTGGTGATATGTGGCTTTTGGGCAGGTTTGGGGGTAAATGTTAAGAAATCTTTGGTCAGGGACACTGTACTATCTACGAAATAAGAGTTGAATTCTGTTGCAGTTTTGGGTGATGATGTATTAGGATAGAGGTTAGGGCTGATTTTTTGTCCAGGATGTAAGACTTTGGTTAAGGGCACACCAGAATTTTTTAGGGTAGTGTTTACTACTGTTCTGAATGTTGTTGTAGAATACTTTCTTTTTTCTTCACTTATTTGCTTTTTAATACAGTTGCAGAACATTTTGAAGTTTTCTAGATATTGTTGTGTTTTGCATTTTTGTCATTCTTTCCATGCTTTTACTCTATCCTGCATTAGCATTCTACTCTTTTTCGATAGCCAAATTGCATTTTTTGGTTTTAGTTTCTTCCTTTGAGGTGGTGTGGGGCTATTTAGGATATTTATGAAAGTCGTACTGAGTTCGTTTACAGCTTCATCTAAGGAGAGGATTTTTAGGATGTTAATAGATGATAGACTAGTGATAAATATTTCTGGATCAAACTTGGACAGGTTGTATGTTATTTTATAAACTTGCTGTTTTAGGTGGATATGAGAGATGTCTGGTTGCATATATATAGGGAGTTGGTCACTGAGAGAGTCTGACATGGTACCTGTGGTGGCAAATTTACTAGGATCTGATGCTAGGATCCAGTCTAATAAAGAATTTGATATCTTGCTATAATGCATTAATTAGTTGTGTGAAACAGTGTAAGTTCATGTTGGATATAGAGGAGTTAGAGGTTATGGCCAAACAACTGATACTGACATCACCTAGTAGTATTTTTTTCTTGTAGAATTTTTATGGAATGTCCAGTATAAGATATCTTCCTGTGTAGCCATGTTGTCACCAGGAGGGATGTAAAGGACAATAATACATAACTGAATATATTTTTTTTTTTCAGGAAAGTTATTAGAAGCTCTGCTGTATTCAGTTTTGGTACTGGTTTGTTGTAGGCGGAAATGTGGTAAGAAAACATTGGCCCACACAGGACTACGAGTTGAACATGATGACCACGAGTGGACAACAGTGATTGTTGATTGTAGTACACAGTCAAAATATCTGGGGCTGGATTCCAAACACTAGTTGCAGACAGCTCAGCACGCCAAAGAAAGGCTTCTGCGCACTGTGGATGTGATTTCAGAAGACACTCCGCAATCAGTCTGAGTACTTATTTATTCAGTGGAGAATAATTACAGATTCTGTACACACTCATCAGATTCTGAAACATGTTGTGCACCCACAATACAATTTAAATGCAAAAAAGTGCAATGCTGATTTTTCCAAAATCCTCAGCGAATTCCATATTGCAATGCAAGGAAAAGAAGCTATTCCCATAGAATTCTAAGAAGTATGTTACAATACCAACAAATAAAAAAATTGCTGCCTGCAATGAATGAACTGCAACAGGCTGTAGTACGGCAAGCCATGGAGAAGGATCTGGCTGTGTGTCCTAGAAGGCAGCCAGCTAGACAGAGAGCCAGGCTGCAACTGAGCCAACTGTCAGACCAAAAAACATTGACAGGTACCACTTAGCCAGACAACTAGTGCAGGCTGTGGGTAACATGTGCACCCCCACATGTTTATGTGCACATTATGAGGCAGCTCCATACTCTTGAAACAAAAGCCTGTCTGAACCTAGGTGTGCTGGCATATGATACATTCTAACGACATATAGGAGATGCAGTAAGAATGTCACAGACAGCTGCCAGTCACATCCTCACACAATTCCTGGCAGCAATGTGTACCAATTTAGATGAGCACATACACTTTCCATCCACATCCATGGAACAGAGAAGTGTCATGCACCAGTTCTATAACATCACAACCCCCACCTCATGTTCTTGGTGCAATAAACTGCACCCACATCTCAGGTGTTGACCCACCACAGAGGTACAGACTGCATGTAATGGAAATTACTCATTAGATATACACATTGAGAATCAGACATAACATCATAATTGCAACATGTAACATGAGCATGAACATATGCCAGTCTGTCATGACAGGAACTATCAACTCAGGCCACAGGTGACATAGGTATGCATACAGACTTATATCAGTATATGTGTGTATGGCAGATAACAAGGGACACACATCTGTGAAACACATTCCTATCTGTCCACTATCAAAAGATGCAAACAGGAAAGAAAGTCAGGACATACTGCAAGCTGTTGTCAATATCACAAGTAACATATAGTAATCTAAAGTATGGCTAAAGTATCATGCATTGAATGGAGTCATCTGTTGTCAATAAACGTGACAGACTCCCATGGCATCAAACTTCACAACAATCACAGTCAGATGACATCATCAATGGTCTTTACAGCAATCATCATCATCACGATGAGGTGAGACTGACACTGCAGGACATAGTGGGTCAACTGTCATTGTCACTTGGCCCATGTTGCCCAACAGTGGAGACTGATGGGTTGATGCCAGCATGTGACAACACACTGGGGGAAAGAGCATGGGTACAAGTTAACTGTCTGGTCATCACTGCTGAGCACACACTGGAATGGCCAGCAGCAGATGTGTGTGGATGTTGTAGCATAGACACTGATGCCCAATAGGCAAGGTTTGGTCTACTGAAAGTGGGCCTGCCTCTCCCATGTGGCATTGGGCTAAGTACAGTCATGTCCCACAGAACCCTGCTTATACTATGGCACTGCTGTGGTACTGCCACAACCAGGAATTCAATTGATCATGCCACAGATAACATCCTTTCATTCTGAACAGCCAATGCTGCCTTGACATCATTGTGTCTGCGATCCTGCCCTTCATGCAGCACACTTAGTTGGTATGCAACACAATCCATGATACATGCAAGTGCATGAATGTCAGGTCCATGAGATCACTTGGAACATTTGTTTGCCTGTAGGAGTAAATAGATGCCCTCTGACACATGCCCCTGCACACCTACATTTACTGTGCTGTGTTCTATTGCTTTGTTGTGGGGAAGTGTCACTATCACCAGCAGAATTAGCACAAGACTGTGGTCCATGGGCCTCATCCTGTCCACCATCTGATGTCCCTACACTGTCAGATTGGCTGGACATGTTTTCCTCCACATCTGTTGCTACAGCCGCATTCACATGACTGTTACCATCTGGGCTGGACTGTATTACCACATCTGTGTCCTGTGTGCCAGGTGCCAAGCTACCATAGTGAGACACATCACATCCCACCTTGGGATCAGTGAATGAGCTAATGGAGGATGAAGGCAATGGATGTGCTAAAAGAAGAGACAGATGATTTATGCCAGGTAAATGTGCTTGTATCACATGTTGGATATCATTACTAATATATGCCCAAATATATCTCTACAATGTTACAGATGCTAAGGACTTACTAGGAGGTTGTGTCCAGCTGTGGCCCATGGAAACTATATAACATGGAGTTGACAATTATGTTAGATATGCAATATACATGACATATGTGAGGATTAACAACATGACACACCCCTGACATGTCCTCATGGGAATCCAGCTCTGGGGGTGAGGGCTAAAATGCAGCTATCATAAGGAAACCAAAGCATAAACACATTATTAGTAATCACATACTTGCCAACATGTACCATTCCAACAGAGGTACAACACACAGTAGGTAATATATACACATACTAGTTGGTCACAGCTGATATGCTGATGGTGTCTGTCCTATGCAGGGCTAGAAGGGGACAGTATTAATGGAGGACGACAGCAGGAGAAACAATGACATGTAGGAAAAAGAAGAAATAGCATACCAGTTACACTCTCCCTATGTGGTAAGTTTGTCTCTTGTAATGCAGATCCTGCAGTGGGAAAATATAAAGGAAACACAGTCGTGTATGCAAGCATAGGTACATGATGACATATGCAGCACAGTAACAGAATATGGTGATACTAATGTGACATATGGTGCAACTGTTGGCCAGATGTTCCTGTGAATGAAAAACAGCAACATTAATTGTATACAGCACTGTTATACTACACAGTGTTACAGCCTATGAATATGGTGGGAAATCATACCTGATCTGTCCTTAGATGCACCTGCATGGCTCATGTCTATACCTGTAGATTACAATGCCAAGGAAATATCAGTATGGCAATGTATACCACTGACATGATGGGAGACAGTGGCAATAACAGGTAATGGTCACAGTAATATTATATGGTGACACTCATCTGCCATGTTCTACTTCTGTGCAGAAGTGGATGAACCTGCACAAATCAATTCAGACAACACTGAACATGTTGGTTGTACTGTTATGTATGCACTGATGTTGTAAGGGAATATGTCATTAGACTTGCATTGGTTGTCATCAGCATGTGTACCCTGGTGTGCATGATGTAATTCTGCTGTTGCAATACAAAAATAACAAAACATGAATATCCATTCAAAACAATTTGTACTGAGGTACTCTGTATGGAACAATGTAAAGCAAAGTAGCACATACATGTGTGGCCTGGAACACCTGCTTCTATCCCACCCTCGGTATGCAGTGCTGACCACTCGTATATGCAGGGATGCAAGAAACTGTGTAAGCTCATCTGGTGGCATCCATCAGCCTCTTGTACCAGCATACCCTGTTGGCTGTACAAAGGATCATGTCAGAGCACCATCAGTGTCAGGCCTCCCGGGATCTATTGTGACCTCCCATAGCATTAATCAAGTTGATGAAGTAGGTCCACACTTCATTCCTCCAAACCGTATTTCCTTCCCATCCAAGGAATCTCTGTTCATGGTGTATCTATTATTATCTATTACTATGTAATTTTCTTGTGCTGAAAAATCATCACCGCTAGGTCTGTTTGCTATCTGGAAGACAGTTACATGTACATGGTTAGATTAATGTGGGGTCCCATATATGGAGATGATTATGTTAACAGCTTATGTTAAGTCACCCCCTCTACATTCCTGTGCGCTGTAAAATTCTATTTTATGAAAAAGTCCCTGTTTCCTATAGTACTGTGATGCATAAAACAACATATATGATATGAAAACCATTTCTGAATGCACAACACTTGAAACAACAATGTAAGACCTTGGGAACTATCGCTCCATTAGCCTGACAAGTCTGATATGCAAAGCTATGGAACACATCATCATGGACCTAATAAACAAGGATATAGGGAATCTCCAAACTCTGAATCCCACACAGTTTGGTTTTGTGAAGGGTAGATCATGCCTGCTCAACCTGGTCGACTTCTTTGAGTCAGTCACCAGAGCTGTGGACGAAGGCAATGTGGTTCATACAGCTTACCTTGATCTGGCCAAGTCCTTTGATGCCATTCCCTACTCAGGAATCATAGGAAAAATTCACTAAGCTAGGCATCAACCCATATATCACTAGGTGGGTTGCAAACTGGCTCATAGATAGAACCCACAGTGTGAAAGTAGCTGACTCCAAGTCAGACTGCTAATCAGTCACGAGTGAAGTCTCACAGGGTTTGGTCCTGGGTCCTCTTCTGTTTGGTATCTACTTCTCTGAAGTCCAGGTCAACACAAAGGGACTCTAGCTGACAAAATTCACAGACAATTGCAAGTTGGGAGCTATCATTAACTCCCCAAGTGATATTAACATCCTACAGAAAGGCCTCACTGAGACCAACAACTGGTGTCAGAGCCATGGCCTTAAGTTCAATGAGAAAAAAAGTGTCATCATCTCCTTTGGGAAAAACCTGGTTCCTATGAATTACCACATCAATGGTAGTCCACTGAACACAGAAGGTGTTATAAGAGATCTGGGAACACAGGTTGACAGCAACCTATCTTTTGACCACCACATTGCCACTGTGGTCAGAAAGTCTTTCTATGTGGCACATCTCATTATTAAGGGTTTTGCATCCAGGAAGAAAGAGGTCATTGTCTCTCTCTACTCTTCCCTCATTAGGCCAATCACCGAGTACAATGCACCATTTGGCATGTACCTTACTAGACACCTGCAACAACTGGAAAGGCCACAAAAGTACCTCACAAAGATTATCCTAGGTCTTAAACACTTGTCCTATATGGACAGACTCAAAAAACTCCAGCTATTCTCTGTCTCATATCACCTACTTAGAGGTGATCTCTGCTTGACTTACAAAGCCATGTTTGACCCAGCTCTGTTAGAAATGCTACAGCTAAAGAAATCCCAATCCCTCCACACCACACACTCCAGAGACCTCAACCTCATTACTACAATCAACAGAACATGCTGGAGGGACAGGTTCATAACCCAGAGACTGCCCATGCAATGGTATAGACTACCCATACATATCAAACAGAGAACCTCACTGGCCCTCTTCAAGAGAAATCTTGATGAGTGGATGGGAAATAGAAAATTCACCCCGGGGATCACTCCAGTGTCTCTGTTTGACAGAGGCACTGGGAACTAAGTTTGGGTGGCACGATGCCAGGGTAATCCTATGGGCTAGGCTTGTAAAGGTTCCAGGGCCATTAGCCTAGTACACATCTATGAACTTGTGATATCTGTAGAGGTTGTATGTGGGATATGAACCCGTTACAGTGGATATCACACCAGTAGAAGTCCATCCACAACATCATTGTTCCGTACAATCCATGCAAGCTGCATTTACTTCACATTAACATACTATTCACAACATATGTTTAAAATAATGATGTTGGATGGCTGTCACACACATCCTGTATTGTCAATAGATGTTATGCAACTCAAGCCTAAACAGAAAATCTGTGGAAAAAATGCAGTCATATTAACCTGAACTACTATACATGAATAGCTTATATCAACACAATTATTTATTTTATTTTATTTTATTTTATTTTACATTTGTTTACCAGGAAAGTCCGAATGGGTGTGAGCCTATTTTCAGTGGAGGCCCAGGGAGAAAAGCTCCACACACAAAATAGACAGAACATTATTACAAAGACAAGTTGGACAATTTGTAAAAAAAAAAATCTTCTAACATAGTCAAATATTATGCAGTGTATACAAGTATAGTAACAAAATCTGATATTACATTTAAGGAAAATACAAGTAGACACTGTATAGTGAATTCTACCCCCATTTCCTCTGTATGAGATGAAAATCAGTGATACCCATTATTCTCACCAGAATGTATGTGTACATTAGCAATTGAACAACTTATGGAAAACATCAGAAAGCCACCATATCTGCAAGCATACCACAGGGTAAACAGAAATGAACACAGATATAAATTATTGAGGCCATATTTTAGTACATGTTTTAATAAGCATCATTGAATAGATATCCATCATAACTTAACTACAACTACATACTACATAGCAGTGTACGAGTACCGTCAGATTCCATAAGTATACTACAGACTGTACAGTGTCACAAGTAATATGTACGGATGTTTCATTAGTGCATCCTTATGTACTGTTCACTGGTGCTGTTTACTTTTTTCTGTACTACTGCATATGGGGAAGCAATGCTTGTTAGTGATGCTGATGTACTCACATGTATGCATACAGTTCAATCCTACACCCCTGCAGTAAGTCACATATATTTTTGCATTGCACACAATTTTCCCTAAATGTATACATTTAAGCATATACACATACATTAGTAAGGACTAATGACTATAAGGAGAGAAACGTATCTCACCACAGCAATGCTAGCAGGTACAACATTACCTTTGCAGCTACCTGTAAGTCAGGTATAACTGAAAGTAAGATCAACTGTGTGCGCACTGGTTTTAAGCCCCATTTGTGCTATACATAATTAATGAGGTTCATTAAAACTCAAGGTTTTGGAATCCCATTTGTCCTTGTAAGTTCTTGAAATCAATAGCACCACATAGCAGTAAGGTGGTCCGTGCAAATACTCAATAGGTATCATTAAATGGGACCATATGTAGCATGTGCCTGATACCTTCCAATGATCTGATACCATCCCATAAGCACCACTTTTAAATTGTGAATTTGATACATTTACATATCAGACCATTGCTACTTGCCAACTGAGTGGGACCTCAGTGAGCTATTTATTGAGTTGTGCTATATCCACATTCTCAACATTATCATCAAGATGGCTACTTCCAGGAGGCTTCAGTGTGCTGTGACACCCAATTGGACTGAGGAGGAGACCACCCAGATGCTGACCATCTATATTGGAGTGGAGCATCATATGAGAGCCAGTCCAAGAGATTTCTCCTTGATCGACATCTGGAATCAGATTGCAAGGGAGCATCAACAACACTGACGACTATAGTGCCTAGGCTGTTTATGACTACTCATTTCCACATTATCCATAATACTCTGAGAGTATCACACAGTGTACTTCTGTTATGTGTGAATAGTAAACCACTCCAACATCAAGCAAAAACTTTATTAAAGCAAAGCTTTCAGGTAACAACCCTTTCTCAATGCTAATACCATTACACAGAATAATCACCATTGAAATAAGAGCAAACAAGTATCACATGACCACAGCCAGCATATCACATGACACTGCATAACATTTTTTTTTTAAAATACATTAAATATTTTGTTGTTGTATTCTTACTAAAACAAGTTTAATGCTTACAGTATTGTTAAGACCAGGTTCAAACTCTGCATGTAATCTAATAATCCATTCATACTCTTTATTTTCAAGAAATTTGTTTAAATCACCTAATTGTACTACATTGAACTCCCTTTTGTACCACTTCTTCTTTCTCCTTAGAAAATATGGGTTTCAGAGAGGTTTCTATGTCCTTTTCTACCCCATCACAAACTCGTAAGAGGTTCTATTTGATTATAACCACTATTTATACATTTATAAATCTCTTCTAGCTGCTGATTAAATTTCTGGTCATCAGTATTTAACTTACTGACCCTATCCAACTGAGCCTTCATTATTCTTGAAAATACATGAAAATACATAAAATGCACAAAGGGGAGTTCAGTGTAGAAAAATTAGGCATGCAACTACTTTTAATGTAAGGACTGGTGATCTTAAAAGAATTATACAAAAGAAGTGGATTATTTTGTTGGCTCTACCTGAGCTGCAGACAATTCTGAATGAAAAGCCTTATTTTTCTTATAGGAACACTAGAAATTTAAAAGGAAGGCTATGTTATAAAGATTTTAAAGTATATGCCAAGCAACAAATAGTTACGAAGCAAAGCACTTTTAAGTATATGAATTGTAGTTGTTGTAATGATACTTTAACAGGTAATAATAATGGGTTCACAAACATCATGTGACCAACAGGCAATATACTTTTTCCCTCACAGCCAGTTGTAATACCAGCTATGTGGTGTACCTCGCCACTTTTGTAAAATGTTTTTCATTGTATGTGAGGAAAACCACCAGAAGGCTGAGGCAACACATTATTGAGTATAAGTCAGATATAAGAAGGAGAAATAACAAGAATGCTCTAAGTAGACATATCATGAACAAGGGTGAAGACCATTGTTTTAAGTTTAGGGTAATAATTTTCTTGAAAATAAAGAGTATGAATGGATTATTAGATTATGTGCAGAGTTTGAACCTGATCTTAACAATACTGTAAGCATTAAACTTGTTTTAGTAAGAATACAACAACAAAATATTTAATGTATTTAAAAAAAATGTATGCAGTGTCATGTGATATGCTGGCTGTGGTCATGTGATATTTGTTTGCTCTTATTTAAATGCTGATTATTCTGTGTAATGGTATTAGCATTGAGAAAGGCTTGTTATGCGAAGGCTTTGCTTTAATAAAGTTTCTGCTTGACGTTGGAGCGGTTTATTTCTGAATCTGTCATTATTTTTCCAGTTACCACAGTATCAACCTTATTACTATCTGTGAATAGTAACTCATACAGATATCACTACGTCAGTTCTGCTTTACACAATGCACAGTACTGTTAAATATCTGCTTATTGAAAACAAGACCAATGCAGGTCTGAGTGCTTACCGTATGTTGTACATTTTAAAAGTTGATGCTATCGGGCAGTTGTGTGGAGCATGAGGCCTATAGTGTTCAGGTGTCAGATGGTTGTGTATTCCTCTGTTATCTGCAGGAATACGGGAACACACAATAGTAGTTTGTTAAGAAGGAAGGTATTGTGTCATGTGTTAGCTCACCCTGTAAAGCAAGAGGCCAGGATGCATATATGGCTAATTCTGTGTTCAAATCTATGTAGGGGATATCTTTCAGTAAGTCTTGCTCTGTGTGTTTGTGTAAATGTTTTCAAAATACTTGTTGATGTTTACAGGTATTTTGCAGATGCTTATGACTACAAAATGTATTGGTTGAATTTCCACAAATATCTCCATTATCTGTAATTTTCTGCCGACAGCAACTGTTTTACCACAGTTTTATGTGTTAAAGGTTTAAACATAGTGGGATAGTTCTGTACAATGAATGTGGAATATGATAACATTGGAAAATTTAATACAATTTATAGTGACACACATTTCTTCTCATATGCAGAGATCACACGTTGAATGCATAAAAAATAATGTTTGTTACATTTTTGATGTGCACATCCATTTGTGTTTAATGACAGCCATATTTTTCATAGGAATGCACAGCCTGATAAATGTGATTTTCATTGTTATTTGGATTCATGACCTATATCACATATGGTGGTACACTTGACTGTGGGCATACCCCATTGTAATGCCATACTGAATGTTTTCTTCCTGTGCATTGCATCACAGTGGGTATGTTATTTACTGATATAGTTGCAGATATGCATATTATGTACTTTCTTTCTTTCTTGTCTTATGATTCACCTTGACAGAGAATGGGACCTGTGAATGCTCAACCATCAGATGCCAGAAACAAGTGCATGCCAGACCACTGCCCGAGTCCTCAGGTGATGATGATGATGACCATGTTGGAGATGATGATGATGGAGAAGAGCCTAGACCTGCATGTGTCATCATTCCTACTGCACCCCAGAAGAGATGCTGCCCAGCACCACCACAAGACAATTTTTGTGCACAGATCTGGGAGGTAATGATTGATGTCTTTCACGCACAGATGAGGAACATGATGGGGAATTTCTTTGAGGATATGGCATGGACTACATGAGACTCATTCAGAGAAATAGCCTGAGAGATCATTTGCGATGTTCATCCCCATCATGGTGGGCCCTCAGGACTGTAAGTATTGTCTGTGTGATCCACTTATGTAATGCTACCACCATGGTGGTTGCCATATAAGTAGCTGGACTGTGCATGCATAGCATTTTGCTGCTATGCTTATGTGATATATGGTCAAATGTACACCACAGATGTCATATGACATTTAGCATTATACTGCAAAGGGTGCATGACACACATTACCACATTAGACATTCAGTTAACATGCTGATATCTATGAGTTTCTGCACTTGATGCATACATTGCTCCACATGGTCAGGTGTGGTACTCATTATGCATGTGTGTATGTGTGTACTTCTATTCATGCAGTGCATCATATTGTTGTTATGGCCAATGCACTGTGGCCCTGTATGTCAGTTATGCATTGTGCAGTTAACATGCTGCTACTGATGCAAGAGTTCCACTATATACTTTATTTATTTATTTATTTGACATTTGTTAAACGGGTTGGTCTAACTTGGCTGCAGAGCTCTTTTTCAGTGGAGACTCGAGGAGAAAAGCTCCACAGAAATATCAGTTACATAACAAACAAGATTTCAAGGTATTAACATAAAGATATATAGATACCTTTAAAAGAAAATGACATCTTAGATGTGAACATATTAGAATACAGTAGCAAAGTTGTGGTTTCAAACAGCCACGATACAAATAAACTATATAAAATGTAATGTGAAAGTTAGATTCTGAATGACCGTTACCAACAGAGGATATACTGAGTTGGAAGACTATCGAAGGTCAAATAGGAAGAGCAGATTGTGGGAAAGTGAAAGAGGTGAGCAGGGAAGGGGAAGCGGAGAAGGAGTAGTTTAGGTGGAGGTGGGACAAGGACAGGTCCAGGATTTAGTAAATTGGTCTTTTAGAAGTTTTTTGAAGTTGAGGGGGTTGTTGTGGGACTGACAGTAAAATGACAAGCAGCATTTTTTCCATATTCCACAAATATCACAGTGGGCGGGGTATGAATTGTGGGTTGCCATGTCATGTATCACAGTGGGCTGGGCATGAATTGTGGGCTGCCATGTCATGTATCACAGTGGGCTGGGTATGAATTGTGGGCTGCCATGTCATGTACCACAGTGGGCTGGGTATGAATTGTGGGTTGCCATGTCATGTCTGTTCAACTGCAGGACACATTATTGCCCTCGTACTTTGTCTGACACTTGTCATGCTGTCACACTGGCATACTGGCTTTGTGTGTGTAGCATGTATTGACAATAATGCAGCCATGTTGTATCATATAACTTTGCTCTGTATTGGCAGTCTTACATTACAGAATGCATAGACTGCCATATAGTGTTCATGTATACATGGTACTGGGGTTTATATAGTAACATTAAAGTATACCTTATTTGGCCTATGTTACATTTCCACATGCATTCCTTTTTAACATAAATTCACATATTTTGGCAAATGGTGTACATATGGACTGATTTATGTACATGTCTCTGCACATATTTTGATCAACAGAGAAAATCATTGTACATTGGGACTGTGAGCAGTCATTGACTTCATATTAATGTGCTGTAATGTTGTTCACAGGACTCTCCTTTGGTCAGTCATATCCATGGTCAGTGATTATATATATATTATATACACACACACAGACACACACACACACGCACACACACACATATATATATATATATATATATATATATATATATACTGTGTATATTACCGCAGATATATACACCGCATGTTGCTGTACATTGGCATGACAGTATATATGACTATGTGATACCAATGCTTAGCTTGTTTACCTACACTTCTTGTTAGACGTTTGCACAATAGTGTGTGTGTGTGTGTGTGTGTGTGTGTGTGTGTGTGTGTGTGTGTGTGTGTGTGTGTGATTTATACATGGCTATGTTTTTTGCTGTCAGCAATTCAGTCTGCCCATGTGACATAGATTAGCCATTTGCTTCAATGTAACTTAGTGCCACCCTATCTGTTATATACATACATTTGTAATGTGTTCCCTTACATATTGTTGTCCTACTTTATCATTTGCCTATTTAGCTTTGCTGGCATTTCCTCCTTGATGTGAGCTCATGTTGTCCACCTCCCTTCCTAGTTTATAGTTATGGCATATATCTTGCACATTTGCATGGTATATTCATCTTTCTTGAAATTCTCATCCATTTTCATATAGTTGTTTTGTTAGAAGGTCAACTTGTGCCAACACTATGGGCATTATACAGATGCAGGACATATGCACACAAGTTCATGGATATTGCCTGCAATACATCTTTATTCTTGTTATACTTATGTATTGCATATTAACCAGTGTAATTTGTCATACTTCATGAGCTCGACCTGATAGTTGCTATATAACATTATTCATAGATTTCTGAACTTATACTATTGCATGTCATTGGTGTTTGTATGTGTATATCATTACTTTCTGATAGTTTACTGTTAGACCAATGAAGATCATACATATATGTCTACACCTGTGTGTTTCCTTTGACATGGCATATGTCTTTGACAAATGCATTCCATTACACATGTTTTTGGGTCGTGTACATCTACTTGTGTAAGTAGAAACCATTTTGTTGCTTTGTTACAGTACTGCTGTTTGGCACTATGCTTGGTTGTTTGCCTTTCACATGCATTGCTGGAGGTCCTACTTTGTCCTGTGCTGGTATTCTCCAGCATTTCATAGGTTGCATTTCCTCATCTGTGCTGTTGCTTGGCTTATACTTACGTTGCTAATAGACTACTTGGGTATTGGAATCAATATCCAGTGGGTATTGTGATCTGTATTTATTACAATAAACCACATAACTATCATTGGTCATTCACATCCAGGTATGACTGCCACACAGTTTGTAACATGTCATAATGTAGTAGTGCATAGGTACATATGTATTTCTACATTTCACCATGGCAGGTATGCATCCCCACCCTGCTTGTCAACTTTGCATTGCACATGTTGTACAGTGTGCCATCTGTGTACCTTACCTTTCCCTGTTTACCTCCGAGCTTTGTCTGTCATGTCTTGTGATATTTTATATGTGTATATCTGCTGTTTTGCCCTTCTCCTCCTATTTTCTTGTCTTTTCCTTTCCTTCTGTTCAAAAAAACAAAAACAATGGGGCCTATTCCGACCAAAAAAAAAAAAAAAAATGCCCATGCCACACTGACTGCCCCTCAGATTTTCCTATTCCAGCATTTCTCTTGTGTCTCCCTCTTCCTCACCCATATCCCACATCTATTTTTCTATCTCCCTATTTCCTTGGTTGTCTGTCACCTGTGCTCCCCACAAATGTCCTGCATCCATTGCTAGCTACTGTTAGCTGGTGACATGATTGCAATTGCCCTTCACCATTATTATTTTTTTTTTATTAGAAATTTTACGGATTGTCAGACATCTGACAATATAATAAATAAATAATAATATAAATGCAGTCCTTGAATGTGCATACGGAATGTGTTACACATTTAGTATGGCTGTCTCGGTTAGAATACAGCCGGGCAGCTGTCTGTAATGATCACCACCAGTTAACATATGTCTGTCCATAGTTTACAGCTGCAGCCGCTATGCTTTACAGCCGTATTGCTTTACGGCAAAGTGCTGCTGCAGCCAGTGGGTTTAGGCGATGTAGCTCGCAGGGCAATGTCTTGCGATCTACATGCCGGAACTCATTTTATGCTGAGGTGTATTTGTATATTATGGCTTAGCCACAACTTTTGCACTGACATCAGCAAAATGTGCCGGATTCTGCAAAAGTTATGGAATCTGGCCCCTGGTGTAACATGTGTTGGTGTTTAGTAGGGTAACACATTTTTCTACAGCACATGAGCTATTGATTTAAAGAAGTATACAAGTACTTTTCTCCATTATTTGTGTAAACAGTTTTTAATACAGTAATTTATATTTGCTTATAATGTTATCTTCTCTGTTCTTCTTAAAATGCAGTATTTTTAACAGATCAGTGACTAGAAGCATGTATAGATATCTATAATTATATTTTATACCCCTCTACCTCAGAATTTTAAAGTAAAAATGGAGATTAATTGTGCCAGTAATGAAACAAAGAGCAAGGATGAATTGCATCATACAGATCTCATATGGTGCTCTCTGTGTGCATGTAAATCATTGTCATCCTCTTAATTTGCACAGAAAGCTGCTATAGTCATAACAGTGTAGAACTAGCAGCAGCATATAACATGTATTAGTTTAAAAAATATACTTACAGTTTCAGTGCAGCTCTGTTATAAAATAAAAATGGATAGTTTACATAATTACCGTGTAGCCCTCATTTTGGTTCAAATGTATTCCTGAGATATTATGCCTACGGGATCTCAAAAATGAAAGGATTGTGAGAGGAAGGGAATTCCTTGATGTTGTATTGTTTGAAGTGTTTGTTGTTTCAACTCTCAGCTGGCAGCCTCGGTGCAATGAATAAAAGATGAAGCAGTCATTTATTAAAGGGCCCTTTTAAAAAAATTGAACCTGGTGCAGATGTTTATTAATTTTAACAGAATAATTTTCCCATTAATATATCTCTATCTATCTATCTATATATATATAGATAGACATATCTAATGAATATTTATATACTTTAATATCTAGCAACCAGGTGAATGGTGTAATACCCTAATGAGATGGCATTTCATCTCTTCATCAAAGGTACCCTTAACAGCATTTATAGAAAGAGGTTTAAAATAATAATTACAATTACTTTTATATAGTGCAACCACACTCACTTTGTAATTTTTTAAATATCAGAGACATCATGTTAGTGCACTTTGCCCTATTGCTTCCCAGAAATGATTAAAATAAGGATGGAATTCACAACAACTTGATTTTGATTTCTTGAGATGCTGTTGGCTAATGTAGCTATAATCCTGCAAAATCATGCAATGTGGATTCTGTGTTAAGATGAAATCCATGAAGAACATCAAAATCAAATGCTTTAGCTGGTCCCTCGGGCTCCGGGAAGGACTTTTTGGTTGTCCTTCACCTCAGTGATATTAGCAAGGCTCTTCATAACCCTGCACAACACAGACATCTCTGACATTATAGAGCAGGGACAGATGTTTGAAACAGTTCAGTGCTGTCTAAAAGGATATAGCCTAAAGCTCCAAACACACTTATTATTGTAACCAGAGTTACAGTTTTGTGCAGAATACACAAGCTTCTGCATAACTGGATGCCAAAGATAATTATCCTGAAAAAGAATCTACAACCTAAGCATTTTCAGCAGAAATGAAGTGATAAGAGCAACTTAAAGTGCAAACACTTCTTTATTTAAATTACAAGTTCCTGCAGTTGGTACATATGTATATTGCTAAATGTTTATCTACATGTGGTATGCAAGAAACATTTATAGAAAATCTGAACTGAGAGGCAAAACCTTACTAGCAAACTGCTGTCATCATTCCAGAATCTGTAATGGAGAATGTTGATGTTCATCCTTAGACCACTGCTGCAGTAGCCTAAGCTATATGGAATGTATCCTACCAATGACTAAACCAGCTGGCCAGCTACCAAAGCTTTAGGCCACCTTTCAAATGACCTAGTTACTGTACAGCTCAAAGAAAGTAGTATAAAATCTATGGTTAAAGTACCAAAACTTCAGAACTTTCTTGCCAAAAAAGTACACGCTTTTCTGCAGGCTATATGTGATTGAAGTTCTGCTAGTACTCCTTCAAAGTTGGAAAGATAAGTACCTTGTTGGGGAACACCTTCCACTTCATTATTTTTTGAGGAGAAAACCTTTTATTCCATCAGAAATGTATGTTAAAGTCTAGAACTGGTGTTTGTAGTGGTTGCCACTAAAAATTTAACAAAGTTTTTGCTCATGATTCCCTATTGAAAATACCTTTCAGATAACTTTTTTTGAGACAAAAAATTGTACTTTTCTGAAACTTCTTGTAGCTAGGGGCTATGTTATTTTTGTGTTTTGGTGGTTATCATTAAAAATTTTAACCTCAAAATGTATTTTCCAGCCAGGTTGTTTCATTGGCTCTCCTAACATACATTTCCTGTATGTCAGACTACATTTTCAGGCACAGACAATCTTGGTTCCCTGAGGGGATTCCCTTCTGATTTATCATTTCTGTGAGGAAAAGTATTATGCTTCTATCAGAAAGTGTTGTTAGGGGCTAGGGATAGTGTTTTTGGTGGTTGTCACTAAAATGTTTAGCGGCAGATGTTTTGTTAGGAGGTAAGCCTGACCCTTTAAGGCATTTGTTAGACTTCTTTTTTTGCAAAAAAAAAAAAAAGACAAAGAAATCTGTGAAGCACTGATCTCGTATCCCAACCTGCAGCCTCAACAGTCTACAGGACAAAGTAAAAGATTAGGAATAAGGAAAGTTGTTCAGAATGTCAGATCCCGGAAGCAGCTAACTTAACAATAATAAAAATAAATAGTCCTCTTTCCAGACAAAAAAATCAGTCCACTTAAGGGTTTAAGCAGATCTTTATTCAGCGATGAAGGAGTTTCCCTATTTGGAAAGAAGACTTTATTTGTTTTTACTTATGCTAAGTTTTGCTAAGTTAACTGCATCCAAGATCCAACATTCTGAGCAGTTATCCTTATTCCTGATCTTCTACTTCTTTTGTGCCAAAGGCATGGACGTGGGTCCCTGCAACTCAATCATTCACACCAAGAAAAGAGAAAATTACTCGTGCTCTAATTCTCTGTACAAGAGGTTCCCCAACTTTGTTAAATCCAATACCCTGGATCAGCTGGTTAACACTCCCACAAGGGTTGCCAACATCCTGGATATGGTGCTTACCAATGTGGGGTACGATTATAGCACCCCCCCCCCACTGTGAGGTCTTCCCTAGTGAGATCTGACCACAAATCAGTCTCATTTGAAGTAACCGTCACACCTGACCCCCCCCCCCCGTAGCGACTAAACACAAAAACTTCTCCAAAGCAGACTATAACCTCTTACGAGACGGTATAAATAGTTTTACTGAACCTCCCCCTTAATTGGAAGTGGCAGATATGCTGAGTTCTACACAACACCTGTATAACTGGATTGAGTCAGCCATACCTGGCTGATAGGACCAAAACAAGCTCCTCAAGGAAGAGTAAACCTGCCTGGTGGACAACTGCCATTAATAGGCTTTACAATAAGAGGAAGAAATTGTTGTGTAACAGTAAGAGGGAACAAGCCGTAAACTGGAAGTACTCCCTCCTCAGCTTAAACAAGCAAATAAGACTTCTTGTGAAGTCCTCCAAAGCAAACTATGAATCCATATTAGCTTCCTCAACTAAGGACAACCATAAGGCATTCTTTAGTTACATCCATAATCTAAAAGGAAAGGCTCAGATTTGTGCCAAACAGGTAGTTAGTCATACCACATATACTGAGCCTGTGGACATAGCTAACCTGTTAGCCGACAGGTTCTGTGAAAGCTTCACTCCCCTGTCCCCACCATACATACCCCATGACAACCCTACCACCTATCCTCTACCTTGTATCTCTAAAGAGCAGGTCATAAAAGCCGTGTCTAAGGCCAAAAACACAGCAGCTATGGGACCTGATAACATCCCAGGTTGTGTCCTACATGGGGTCAAACAAGAATTAGCAACACCACTGGGTACTCTTTTCAATCATAGTCTAAGCACCTGCTTCATCCCAGCTGAGTGAAAAATGGCCACCATTATCCCCTTGCACAAAGGTGGTGCCTCCACTGCCCCCAGGAACTATAAGCCTATTAACCTGATTAGCCTTCTCTGTAAGGCTATAGAGTGAATCATCATGGACCTTATCAACAAAGATATAGGTAATCTCCAAACACTTGATCCTACTCAGTTTGGATCTGTCAAAGGGAGATTATGTCTGTTAAACCTGGTGGACTTCTTTGAGACAGTCACCAAAGCCCTGGACGAGGGGGAATTTGTGCATACAGCCAACATAGACTTAGCCAAGGCTTTTGACACTATCCCCCACTCAGGCATCATTGACAAACTCGCCCAGCTAGTTATCAACCCTTATATCGTTAGATGGATCACTAACTGGCTCCCTGATAGAACCCATATAGTCAAACTAGGGGAATCCATCTCCCACAGCAAACCTGTAACCAGTGGTGTTCCACAGGGATCAGTCCTGGAACTTCTACTGTTTGGAATCTATTTCTCCAAAGTACAAGCTGATGCCTGCAAACTGGGAGTGGTCATAGAATGTCAGCATCCTACAAGAGGGTCTTACACAAACAAATGATTGGTGCCAAAGTCATGGCCTTAAATTCAATGCAAACAAATGTATTATCATCCCTTTTGGTAAGTGCAAAGTTCCTGCTAACTACCACATCAATAACAACACCCTAAGTTCGCACTCAGTGGCAAGAGATCTGGGCAAACATGTTGACAGCAACCTTATCTTCGATAACCATGTCTCCACAGTGGTAAAAAGGACATTCTATGTTGCTCATCTCATAAGTAAGAGCATTGCATCCAGAATAAAGAAGTTATAACCTCTCTGTACTCTTCCCTCATCAGGCCAATAGTTGAGTACAATGGCCCTTTTGGTATGTACCTTTCCTGAGCATCTGCAGCAATTGGAGAGACCACAAAGGTTCCTCACAAGGAAAATTCAAAGTCTTCAGCATCTGTCCTGTGTGGATCACCTGAAATCACTGACACTTTATTCTGTTTCATACAGACTACTCAGAGGTGATTTATGCCTTGCATAAAAGGCAATCTTTGACCCTGCTTTATTGGAAATGCTGCATATCTGCTAGCCAAATGGTACACAGGTTACTTGCTCTAAAGACCTTAACCTAGTATGTAACATTAATAGAACCTGCTGGAGGGACAGATTTATCTCCCAGAGGTTATCACACCTTTGGAACAGACTCCCACTTTATGGCAAACAAAGCACCTCATTGGACCTCTTCCAACACAATCTGGACGATTGGATGGGTAACCATAAATTCACACTGGGGGTTCCACCTGTGCCATTTCCCTCTTGGACAGGGGCAACTGGTGCTGATCATGGAAGTAAGGGTAGAACTTGGCTAGACTTGTAAGGGATCTAGGACCATTAGCCTAGTAACTCCCTATGCTCCTATGATAAAAGTTATCCAGGGGTCTTTGGTCTTCTCCTTTGCTTCAGCTGCTGATGGGTGAATTTGCTGTGGACATCACATGTTCCTTGGACTGCTTATTACTTTCTCTGAACTCCCTGATGTTGATACTCTGGAAGGCTCTAAGGGGTGGGAGGTAGGCACATCATCTGCAGGTTTTCAGATACCCTTTTCAGGTAAGAGAGAACCATACTTAACAGCATCAGGAAAGGGACTTGGTGATGCTTCTTCTCCAAGCAACTCTGAGGAGGTTCATTTGCAGTGAAGGGATGGTACTCCAAACTGTTATGTTTTGGGGGGAGGGGAGTCTCCCTGTAAAAAGGAAAGCATAAAGCTATTCATTTCTCTTCATCTAAACCAGATAAAGGTGATTAGCTTGGCTTTGCCAAAAGTTTATTTATAGTTTTTGGTCTTTAAATGCTGGGTCTTCACCTCATTTAAAAAGGAAAAGATTTTCCTCTCTCTCTCTCTCTCAGATTCTGAGTTCTAGTCTGAGGGACAGGAATTAGACCTAGACTGTGTTTCTGAAGTTACCATTCCATGGAACGGGGAATCTGACTCTGAGGAAAAGTTATTATTTAGAGTCCCCTCCTGAAGAGTTGTCTTTTTGTGATACTGCTGTCAGAAGGAAGGACTTGTTTTATTTGGAACAAAATGAAATACCATCATTCCAGCAAAGATATTATGATTTACTACAGGTGGATCTTCTCAAACTGCAGCTGTTCCTCCTGTGTTGCTACCCTTAGAGGATACTTTCTTTTGCAGCCAACAATTTGCCTGACAGTCATCCACCTGCTCCCAGACAGTCTGATAAATTATATAAGGTGCCTCAGACCTACAAAGTCATGTTTTCTAACCCCAGGTCAGACTGTAAAGTAATTTCTCTGTCAAAATCAGTTTCTGCCAAACTCCTTATCACAGCTAACTCTGTTCCTTCTGACAAGCCAGGAAAACCTTTGATAAGTTTGGGAAGAAAGTTTGCACTTCTACTTCTACTATAGCCTTCAGAATAGTGAATTGTCAGACTTACATGTCTAAGCTACTGCTGGATTCCTTTGACATTCTCAGAAAGTTAATTGCTGACCTCCCTTCTTCAGAGACTAATGCATATCTGAATTTCTTATTATCTTTTGTGTTGTTTAGTCCTTCCTGTGCTGAAGCCCTTAAAAGGTTTCATGAAAGAAGAACGTTAATTTAGGGGTAACACAGATTGTTTTCAACCATTCTTGCCAAAATATAATAAAGACTTTTTCTATAATTTCAGATCTCTTTGTCTGGAGACAGAATCAGCATTCCCAACAAGGCACAGTCAAACAAACTTTTTAAAAGCAATGGCAAGGAGGTTCAAACAAGAAAGGAGGGACTTTCCAAATCCAAGGACAATCCAAGAAAACAGACAAATTATATGTCTCTTCATGTGTTTCCCCTTCACACTCTAGCAAAAAAGGTGTAGGTAGACTGAAGGGAGCAGCCACCACTGGTTCTAAGTTAGGGACTGTAATTGGAAACTGGATGCCACTATTGCATTTGCACTGAAACACTTTAGCACTCTGTGTGTGGCAGGTATAAATTGTCTCAGCTGCTTGTTACAAGTAGCAAGCAGTTTGCTATAGTTTGAATATAAAAGGAGAAGAGTTTTTTTTCTCTTTTTATTTTTTGCTCCTCAAATTAAAGTTGGGGAGTGATAGATGCTAGATGGGAGTATGGCCCGGGCACCATAATTGCTAACTACACTTCTGCATGGCAATCCTGTAAAGCTTTCCCAAAGTCTGAGTCTTCACCTTCCTCTGTAGCAACAGATAACTTCAGACATTTAGGTTCTGAAAATCACCCAAAAAGACTATGACTGGCAGTGGGATTCCCTTCTTCCTTTTTAAGTCCAATCAAACCATATTGTTCTCCCAGATCAAAGATGGAAAGAATTTTATTCAAGAATCTTTCTGGTACTAAAGAAATAAAGAATTTGGAGACCTGTCCTAGATCTTTCTTTTCTAAACATTCAAATCAAAATCTCAAAATTAAAACATATCTATCTGCTGTCTGTGTTATCTCTCTTTCCATCTCTGTTTTCTAGTACCTCTGGATTTAAAGATGCTTATCATCACATTCCAGTTCTCAAAGATTTCAGACACTTTTAGTTTTTCTTCATCTGGTTTACATTGTCAGTGGTCTGCTTTGCCCTTTGAATTTGTCAAAAGCTCCAAAAGTGTTTTCAAAGTACCTGGCTCCTGTGATAGTCATTTCAGGTTGCATGGTATTCACCTTTTTCCTTATTTACACAACTGACTTATTTTTGCAGATTCTGTCACAGGTCATCAAGAATCTCAGGCTTGGGTAAACAAAAACAAAAACAAAAAAAAAAACAAAAACAAAACAAAACAAAAAACCAAAAAAAAAAACAACAACAAAAAAACTTTTTCTCAGCCTGGGTTTTCAAGTGACTATAACAAGCTCTTCAATCATTCCATCTCACAGGAGAGTGTTTCCAAGATGTCATCCTTCGTGATGGCTTTTCTTTCTCTGAACAAAGTAGAATATTACAAGTAGCAATTTTTGATATTTTCCAATCACTCTCCTGCATTTGCCAGGGAATATTTCAGCATAATTGTTTTCATGGCCTTCACTATTCTAATGATTCCTTTGGCGAGACTTCACATGGGGAAAATTCCATCATTTGTTAAATCAATTTGGACCCAACTCCAGCACCCCCTTACATTTCAGAGTCCATTACTGGGGTTAGTAGAAAAGGATCCACTCTGGTGGGTGAATCAGTTGTCTGTCAGTCCAAGTCTCCCTTTTTCACTTCCATCACCTAGCTCAGTCTTTACACACAGATGCATCAGACTTTGCTTGGGGATCTTTGTCCAAGGAACTGAAATTCTAGGGCCTGTTGAATCAACACAGCAAATCAAAGCACATAAATGTCAAGGAAATAATAGCCCTCAAATCTCTAAACCATCTTTGAACTCCAGACCCACTGCTAGTAGTCACGGACAACATTAAAGTGATGTCATACATACCCAAACAGGCAGAAACAGGTCTTATCCTCTTTGAAGACTTAGCTGTGGTAGCCTGAAAATTAATGAATCAGCACAATATGTCCCTCCAGTCTACCTACACTCTGTCAGAACAAAACATTGTTGCAGACAAGCTGAGCAGGACCAGGACAGAAACTCATTAATTGAAGTAACACTTGAGAGTCTTCCAAGAACTGATCTATGTGGAACTGCTCAAGGAGATTTGTTTTCTACCAGCCATAAAAGACAGTTAAAAAAATGTCTTGCCTGGAAGACAGATGTCTTTTCATTCTCATGGATGGAATTGTTCCTGTAGGCTTTTCCATCTTTTCCTCTGACAACTAGGATTCTTCTAAAACTTCTGAAGGACTCCAAAGATAATTGTGATGACTGCTTTTTGGCTTAAGCAACAGTAATTCTCCCTTCTTTTGGTAAATGCCAAGTGCAATTACCACAAGCTTCCTCACAGAATGAAGTTACTCACACATCATTGGGGGAGCTTGATGCACACCAGCCTTCAACTTTTCCCACTGATTGCCTGAATGATGGAATGTTAGTACTTTTCAGGCATCTTTATCTCTGAGAAAATGCAACAGGTACTAAAGGACACAAAAAATGCTATTAGAAAATCATATAGGTGTAAGTGGAAAAGATTTCTAGCTGGTGCCAAGGCAAGAACCAGAATTATTTTAAGGCTGAGTCTCCTTTGGTTCTGCAGTACTTGTGTGAGTTACTATTCTCTGGCCTTTCTTACTCCTCTACCAAGATTCACCTGTCAGACATCTCTGCTTATCAGCCTCCAGATTCCACTTTCTCCCCTATCTCAGGGACGGTCCTCTGTATTATCTCCATACCTATATTTTCTGATTTTCAATAGGTAATACTAATTAGGCAACATCCAGAAGGATCTGAAATGGGTTTACATATCCAGCCACCTAGAAGATAGGTGGTTCCTTCTTGGGATCTTAATGTTGTACTTGAAAAACATACTCTGTTTTCCTTTGAACCCACTAATATTGCTTATTTTAAGTTCTTATATTGGAGAACAGTGTCACTCATTGCTCTGACTTATGCAAAAAGGATATTTGGGATGCAAGCTCTTTTGGTATCTGTGATGATATGGGCTAGTGCCAGCAGATCCAGCAGGAGTTCTATAAAGAATGATATATCCTTTGACTATCAAACTGAGTTATACAAGATGCTTGTGTTACAAATGCATTAGAACTGTATGGCATTTGAATATCAAACTGATTTGTACAGATGCTTACATTACAAATATATTAGAACTGTATGGCATTTGAAAATCAAGATGTAAGTGGCAGTACCCAGGCTAACAATGAGGCACCACTGTCAGAAGATAACAGGCTTCATGTGGAATGGGAGCTGGGAAAAGTCACAAAGATAGAGTTGAGACAGATACAGCTCCAGACCCTACATTACAAGGCTTGAGGGAGGTAGCTAGGGAGGTGTCTGATTCTGAAGGAAAAGGGGAGTCTATACTGGAACAATGGGTTACTGTACAGAGGGTGGACACCTGAGGGAGAGATAGAAGGTGAGGTAATACAGCAGTTGGTAGTGCCCAGAGCCTACCATCTGGCACTTCTAGCCATAGCCCATGATATTCCTTTTGCAGGTCATATGGGAATAAAGTGTACCAAGATATGTATTATGCAGAATTTTTATTGACCTGGGATTGCCAGGAATGTAACAGGGTACTGTAGGACCTGTGAGCAGTGCCAAAAGTTAGGCAAGGCAGGAGACAAGATCAAAGCTCATTTGATGTCTTTGCTTGTAATTGATGAGCCATTCAGGGAGTAGCTATGGATATTGCAGGGCCTCTGAGTACCTCAAGTTCCACAGGGAAGAAGAAGAAGCAGTCGCTCTGTCCTTCATCAAGGCTGAGAAGGTGGCAAATGCTTTTCTAGAGATTTTCAGCAGGGTAGGTTTACCAAGAGAAATAATGACTGACAGAGATGCCAATTTCATGTCAGACCTGCTGGCTTGTCTGTGGGAGTGCTGTGGAGTGAAACACCTAAAAACCACTCCCTACCACCTCCAGACTAATGGTCTTGTGCAGATGTTAATCTCTACCCTAAAGACCATGCTACTGGCATTTACAGACCAGTTTAAGAGAGAGTGGAATAAACATTTGTCCAATCTAATGTTTGCATACAGGGAGTTTCCACTGGAAGGTGAGTGTGAATCCCACAAGGAGTCTGTTGTGGCATATGTCCTAAACCACAGGACAAGGCTTAAGGAGCTCATGGGCTTGGCCCAGGAGATTGTGGCAGGAGCCCAACAGCTGAAACAGATCTGGTATGACAGAAGTGCTCGAGCCAGAGAGTATGCTGTGGGACATCAGGTTATGGTGCTCATGCCTGGCAGATACAATAAGTGGCAGACAGCTTGGGAGGGACCCTTCAAAGTGTAAGGAAGGTCAGTGATGTTAACTACATGGTAGAACTGCTAGGGAGGAGGCAGGAGCACAGGCTGCACCATATTAACATGATGGAACCTTACCATGACAGGTAGGCCCTTGTGCTAAGTATTTGCATCAGGAGGAGTCTGAGGGGGATCTATGGCTACAGGGAGCCAGCCAGCAAAATCCCAAGTTACTATAGTGGAGCCTAGGGTTGTAGGTATATGATATGACAGTGCAGCACTGTTGTGGGTCAGCAGTGTAAAGGCAGATGGAATCTCCAGACAGGGTACAGAATAATGTATTCTCAGACTGGTTCATTCCTCCCAAGCAACATTTCTCAAGGGGCACTTGAAAAGCAAGCTTAAGTCTTCAAAGGGGGAGAGATGTGATGATGTGGACTAGTTCTAGCATAGCCAGCTGGAGTTCTGTAAAGAATGACATGTCCTTTGGATATCAAACTGAGTTATACAATATGCTTGTGTGACAAATGTATTAGAACTATATGGGATTTAAATATCAAACTGATTTGCACAAGTGCTTATATTACAAATGTATTAGAACCTGTATGACATCTGAATATCAAACTGATTTGTACAGATTCTTATGTTACAAATGTATTAGAACTGGATGGCATTTGAAAATCAAAATGTGTTTGTAAATTTGCTAGTGTTAAAAAAATACATTAATAGTGGGTCCTGCTGGACAGAGAAGGAATATACACGTGAGACTGTATGTATATATGTTAGCAAAGGACACTGGAAGAGAAGGGATTAAACAGCTAGCTTACTTCTTACTTTAAGAAACATACTGTTAATAGGACCACCTGTTGGGCCATGGGAGTGCTTATCTCACAGCTCTGAATAGGACTGGAGACAGCATGTCTGAAAGAAGCCTTTGCTCATTAGCTCAGTAAAAAGAGGGGAAGCCCCAGGCACTGCCATAAACATTAGCAAAACTTTAGATATGCATCTTATTACATCTATGTTAACATCCTGTCTCAGGCTTCAAAGGGGAATAGTTTGAGAACCTAGAGTCTAGTGACTAGATGAGGACATTCTGTCAGCCATCTTGGAAATTTTAGATATTACAAAGAGAAATCTCTCAGTATTGAGTATTCTATCTTGGGCCTGACAACAAGAAGGACCATTCACCATATCTGCCTTGCTCTATTAAGTAAGTAGGGAATAGTAATTATCCTAGATTCAGTTAGGAAAATATAGTGAAGCTTAGTTTAGATATTATTTTTCTTTATTTGTCTGAGTCTGTCCATCAATATTATTTTCAATATTTCCTGTGAATTGAACTCGGTAGTTTACTGTAAATATATATTCAGTATTTCCATGCTCTTTTATTATTCATTATTAAATATATTTAAAACTTTTATTGTGGCTGGCCCTTTTAGAATGTATTTAACCTTTGAGAGTACTTATATTTATTTGATGACACTGTGTAGGCCACTCAAGAAGGCCTAGCTGTCTTTGTCAACTACTACCATTTGTATTAGCCTTAACATTACACAGTATAATTGGACACCATTTGTCAAGGGCCTTAGAGTAGCTAATTGTGGAGTGTCTGGTGGCAGTGTTAACTACCTTATACTCTGGGCAGAAGGGGACACAGCAGGTAAATCTGTGCCAGCCTTTCCCAGATGTGTGTGTGTGTGTGTGTGTGTGTGTGTGTGTGTGTGTGTGCCGGCTACTTGAAGCAAGGACACGAGTGGTGGAGGACTTGGCTTGGGCACTTGGCTGAGGACTTAACTCTACAGCTGTACCAGTGGGGAGTCTTACTGGGGACCTGGAGGGAGACATATATAGAAATCCAGACCCTGGGCTGAGGTGTGTTCCCTGTGTGCTCCTAAGGGAAATTGTGCTTTATGCAGAGAGGTCTTCATCTAGAAATACTGAGTGCATCCATTTGTATTCCAAGTGAATGTCCCACTGCAGTGCCAGTGGGGAGGATTCAGGCTCCTTGATTACTGGCCCAGTGTGGGGACGTCACAGTATCCCTGTCTCAGTTTTCAAAAAGATAGCGTAACTTTGAGAATAAACTCTTCCTTTATGGCTAAAGATGTCTCAGAGTTTACACAGGATGATATAATTCATCTCTTTGTTTCTTCCCAAAAACTAAAAATGAGAGAGAAATAATAGTACACAATTGCAACTCAGATACTACATTGACAAGGCAAAAACCTTCAGGACTTCTGATCAGTTATTTATTTCCTATGGATGGCGCAGTGCTGTAGCAGTAGCATTGTTGCCTCACAGCAAGAGGTTCTCTAGTTTGATTCTTGGCTGGAGTGCCTTCTGTGCGGAGTCTGCATGTCCTCCCTGCATTCGTATGGGTTTCCTCCAGGTACTCCAGTTTCCTCCCATGTTACAAAGACATGCATCTGGAGTGTTTCTCCCTGGGCTGTTGCTGAAGATTGGCTTTGTTCCAAGTTGGACTTTCCCGGTAAACAAATGTTAAATAAATAAATTTATTTCTTATAAACATACAAAAAAAAGGACAATCAGCGTCAAAACAGACAATTTCTAAATGGTTTTGCCATGCTATTGTTTTTTTTAGTTATTATCATCATAATTACACTTTGAAGCAAAGTCAGAGTCTACTCTACCAGGACTTTGGCAACTTCTATGGTTTCTGGAAAGGAGTAGACACTTGAAATATACCAGGGGCAGAGACTTGGTCATCTATTCACACCTTTACCAAGCACTACAATCCAAATACCTTCTTGAAAGTCCAGAGCAGGCTTTGCTAGGACTGTCCTCCAGGGACTCCTGAACCCTGATCCTGCTTCTTTCTCCCTTTCTTTCTAAGCTTTGATATTCTAGTACTGTAGCAACTATATTCCTATCTTACTTTTCTCTGTATCTGCATTAACTTTATTTTTTTCTATTATTAGTTTACTTGTTATATGATTTTACTTTGTATATGTTTAAATACTATGTAACTGTATACTGTAATAACTATTTGTTACCATTACAGTTTGACTTATTAGTCCATTACTGTGTTATTATTTTTACTTTTGTTTTTGGAGATTTTCTCCCCGGACCTCAACTGAAAATGGGCTGTTAGCCCAGTTGGACTATCCCGGTAAAGAAATGTAAATAAATAAATAAATATAGCTTAGGCGACTGCAACAATGATCTAATGATAGACATAGCATGATTGTATAAGTAAATACCATACTGTACAGTACAGAAATGTAGATGTTTGAATACATCACTGTTGCAGTAGATGCGCCCTTCCTCCAGCTGCCTTTTTGTTTTGTTTTTTGCTGTTTTTTTTGACAGATTGAGAGATTTTTATTATTACTGTTCTTATATATGGCAGGACTTTAGCATCCCTCTTCTGAGGCAAGAAATCTCTGAAGTTTTGGTACCATAGCCACTGATTTATGCTGCTTTTCATTGAGCTGTGCAGTACATGGAAGCTGTCCTAAAGCTATGGAAGCCAGCCATCTGGTCTGATCCTTGGCATGATACGTCTCATACAGCTTAGGCTACAGCAGCAATGATCTATTCAAACATCTATTTTATGGTAAGTTTACCGCTACAACCATACTTTACAAATTTATACATTTCCATATTGATTGCTATTGTTTGGCTGTCAAAGAAGCTGGTGAAAAACTCTGTGTTTATAAATAAAACACATTATTTCTTGGCAATGTTATATTACAAAACTAAGAGTGAAACAAAGTTTGAAGCATAATGGCAACAGTGACTCTTGAAACAAAGTAGCTAACTGCAAACAGAAACTGAAAACTGAAATGTGGTCACAGACATGGTCAGGCCACACCAAAAGAACACATGCATACCCTGCAAATATCCTTATCTGCATTTATTAAATAACGCAAAACACACTGCATTTACAGGGTGTAGCAAACTCAGCAATTATGGGTTTATATTTTAAGCACTCTAAGGCCACTGTCTTGAAGCCAAACTTGTACAGGTTACTGATTACAAACTAACTTAAATATGAGTTTGGGCAAGCAGTTGCTGCACCTTGTCCAAGCACATTATTTGTATTTGAGCTGCAGCAACCATAAGGAGGGAGTGGGAGAGGGTGACAGTGTAGATTAGAGCATTGATCAAGAAAGAGATTTAGGCTTATGGACCAGGAGGTGGGGGTTAGGGTTAGGAAGTGGGAAGGGAGTTTTGGGGTTATGAAGCAGGAGAGGGATTTCAGGGTTAGGGACTTGGAAGGGAGATTAGGGTTAGGGATTAGGAAGGGAGTTTTAGGGTTATGGAGCATGAGGGGTATTTCAGGGTTACAGAGTGGGAAAAAAGTTTTTGGTTAGGGAGTAGGAAGGTAGATTTAGGGTTATGGAACAGGAGGTAGATTTTAGGGTTGGGGAGAAGGAAGGGAGTTTTGGGTTAGGAAGTAATTGGAGAAATTAGGTTTATGGGGGGGTTGGAGTTTTAGGTTTAGCGAGCAATCAGGGATTCTATGTTTGGGTAGATGGAGTGGAGTATTAGGAGTAGGGATCAAGGACACAGGTTAGGAACTGAGTGGAAGGTTTAGGGGTAGAGTTAAGGCTCTGGTAGGGCTATACAGTTTAATAGCATTGGATACTGGGAGGGCTAAGTAGATAATATTGAGCTAATGGGAGTCAAAGCAATAGGTGGCGAGAACTTGAATTATGGATCTGCAGGGAGTGAACTAATGAATGTTGTTGTTGTTTGTCTTTTTGGCTTTTCCCGGTTAGGAATCACCACAGCGGAACTCTGGTCCGTTAATGATTGGCAGTAGATTTTTTTATGGTGCCGAGTTGCCAGCCTGACGCCCAACCTTAGGCAAAGGCACGCCCATTCACATATGTCTTTCGGAGGCCACTCGACTGCAGGGAGGATATGCATACTCCACACAGAAGGTACTCCAGCCGTGAATTCAACAGGAGAACCTCTTGCTGTGAGGCAACAACACTACCGCTATACCACCGTGGCTTCTGAGTGAAGTAATGAATGCACAGGGATTTATTTCTTGTCTTTGCCTGTTGGTATACAGCCTCTTACTGCTTCCACTATGAGTGAATGGAAGATAAAACACAGAGGAGTGAAATTCTTGAACCAAATTAAAAAACAAAATACCAAAAACACATTTTAAGTATTTTTAAGCATTTTTGTAGGAGGACAAGCCCCCTGCACCCCTTGATGTGGGGGGCATGCCTCCCAAATTATATATACTAACTCCACTTTCTCAACAACTAGATAAAAGGGTAAATTCCACCAGTGGCATCACTGCTGGCACAATTTGCTGACAGCGAGTTCCTATGGAAGAACTGTGCTCAGCGACAGTTTGAACTTTGGGCAGTTGAAGCTCAAGCATTCAACTTTCACCCACCAGTAGGGTACCCCCTTCTTACTATGTATATGCTTGTTCTGTCTGACAAGGTGTCAAAAACTGACTATCAAATTCATGTAATTACAGAGCTTCTGCTGGACTTTTGAAGTGCATTAGGTTTCCATGGAGAATATTAATTTAATTTAATTGAATTTAATTTCTTAGTGGTAAACTCACAGTGCTAGCCAAAAATCTGATAAAACAAATGAAAAAAGTGTGTCTGCAGGAAGAGAAGGAAATTTAAAATAAAATCCAATCCATGTAGCACAACAAACCTCATACCTCCTGGGAACAATTATGAACTCCTTTTCTCCTCTCTGCCTGTTTATTGGGAAAATCCTTCATGCCACTCCAACATGCTATAAGCTCCATCAAAGAACCACCAGTTTGCTAAGAAACAGTCTTTCCATCAACACCACTCATCAATGATTTGAACCTCGGGTATTGGAGCTTGAGCATTCATCTTCATCCACTGATAGAGTAACATGACCATTCTATACCTAGGCCTCTAATGCACAAAATCAAGACACCACAACATAACAACAGTGTAGGAGTACAAAGGTATCTGTTTCCTCTGCATGAATCAATAATATAAATTATCTTAATAAAAATAAGCCAGCAAATGCATATGCAAGCCTTAAGAATAATCTGTGCAAAAATGAAGAGTATTGACAGATCTCTTGGAGAGCTCTATGATAAATCACAACAAAGGCAGATTGGTAGTAACATGCAAAACCATGAAAACTAAAACCAAAAACACGTTGTAACCACCACTGGAAAGAATTTATTGACATTAAGTACTTTCATCCAACAATACTAATGGATTTCCTCAGAACTAAAACACATATGGCATTACTTCTGATCATAAAACAACATACAGTTCTGTAACTGTTTTGTAAGTATTCATTTACATTCTATAAACAGAGTCACATAATTGATGAGTTGTAAAAGAAAGAATTGTCATATATATTTTGTTGGAATCATGTTTTGGTTTAAATATGTTTTCATATTGTATTTATGTATTAAATCCATATATTTTAATTAACAAATGGTTTTATAGTTGTTTTATAAATACTTATTTACATTTTGGAAATTAAGTCACATGATTGGGAAGGTAAAAAAGGAAGCAATGTCATGTGTTTTACTTCTGAGGAAGTCCTAAGGAAGTACATTAGTTGTTGGATGAAAGCGCTTAATGTCAATAAAGTCTTTCCAGTGGTGATTAGAACATTTTTTTGTTTAGAGGTGGCTGATACTCTTGGACCTCAGTTAATCTTACAGTAAATTCCATAGTTAAGGAAGAAAGTAGGTAAATGAATTTTAACCACTATTCTAAAATGATAAAGAATTTTTAACTACTATTCTAAAGTGGTACCTCTGGAAATCATTAGCTGCAGACATTGTGAGAATGAAGACATTAAGATGGCTAGCAAGGTGATAGCACCTCCTTAATATAGCTGTCAGTTGATAAAATGTTAGTGCTTCACAATTTGAACAGCTCAGATTTTGGGTTTGAGTTGGAATTAGCTCTGGGGGTTAGTGTCAGGCTTTTGCTTGGTTTTAAGTTTAGGCCTAAGGTTGTCATAAAGCTAATGTTTTGGATTATAGTTGGGTGCTGTGAGGTGTTGTGCAGGGCTTTGCCTCTTACAACAATCATTATGATTAATTATGAATATGGCCGTGTTTTGTGTATTTTAATGAAATTGTGACTATAACAGTTCAATTGCGTTATTTTTGATGAGGTTGTCTTCAATGGAGTATTCTATATCTGCAGATAAAATAAAGTCCAAGATGTAGGCTAGATTTTCCCACTGCTTCAGGATGACATTATGAATCTTGCTAAAACTGTTTACATTAATTAAAAATAAACTCAAACACATCAAAATAAGTATTAAAAATTTAACGCAGTTATACTCTGATAAGTAAATTTTATTTTGCTAAAACAAACTTCTTCACAACACAAAATGTTAGTTCTGTATCACAGAATCATGCCACCAATGGTAAGAATACAGCCTGTTTCATATAATCCGATGGATAAGGTAAGTACCAGGTATAATATAATTCTAGGGGTCCCCGTTATATGTGTAAGACACAAAATTGCAGATCCTCAACATCTGGAAAATAAACTGGGCTTAAAAAACAGTTACAGCTTTAAATGTGTTGTTACAGGGAGTTCCTGCTATTTATCATGCTAACTCTGAAACTGTTGTATCTCATAGTAGTGGAGGCACTCACAAGGACCGCAACATCAGTATTAGTATGCATTCCTCAACATTTGCACATGTAGTCCCTTTACACTGACCATCATAACTGCTGTCCCTGTCATTTCAACAGACATTCTGTTAATCCTTAAGTGGAAGCACAGACATGCAGATGTAACATTTGTTGTTCAGCCATGTTCTGCTATTACATGGAAGATAACAGGCTTGCTCATCATCACGTAATACTCTTTTGATTCCTGTGTGATCCCAGTCCATATTTTCTGCATTGCAGGTCAGATAACAGTTTTTACTTACTTACTTAACAAATTTGTTAAGTTGGTAGGTTGACTGGTCCAGCAACTCTTATCTGCCATGACAGTAGTCATTAGTTAACAAAACTTATGCAGACTATTGACACTTAAATTGTAGTAAAACAAAATGTATCAGATAAAGGTCTGGCCGCATATGATAAATAACAATGCAATTGTGGTGGAGCTGCTTAACTAATTTCAAGAGTATATAGCAAATCATGTATCACATTTAGCCACCTAGAAATAGTATAAAATGGATCCCTATCAGATGCTCTAGTTGAAGAATGCCGAAGACCATATGGCCGAGACCATATGACTGAAGTTTTTCAATCACGAAAAAAAAAGTAAAAGCATGAAAATGAAATAAAACACCTTACCATGAAATATTTGCAGGGGGCAAGCCCCCCCTGCAACCCCCACATGGGGTGCTGCACCCTCCACTCCCCCTGCTACTTAAATATATCAACTCCAAGATTGCACTACAGTGAGGAAAATGGGAAATCCCGAGTTCTGTGATGTATGGCGATCTCAATACAAAGTGTTCAAAGTTGCAAAACTTCAGTCATATGGTCTCGACCATATGGTCTTCTGCATTCTGCAATTCGAGCATCTGATAGGGACCCATTTTTATATATATATATATATACATATATATATATATATATATATATATATATATATATATATATATATATATATATAAATATATATATATATATATATATATATATATATATATATATATGCATACATACATACTCACATATGTGTATATGTATGTATGTACATGTGTGTGTGTGTATACACACACACACACATATATATATATGTATATATATATATATATATATATATATATATATATATATATATGGCTTTGGTGCAGGAGGCTGTGGGTTCTATTCCCACACTAAGGAGATTAATTGCTAACACCGTAGTGCAGCAAAAGGGGAAGATGCTGTACTCCTAAGTGTCTATTGTTTGGATGAGACATTAAACCGAGGTCATAGCTGCTTTAGTTTGTGGTAATGCTGGTGAATGTAAAAGATCCCACAGCAACTGTTGAAAAGAGTAGTATATTTTAGTCATGACATTGATAATTTAGTGTATGACAAAGGAGTATATATACAAAGGAAAAGATGGAATGTCCCACCACCACAGTGAAGAACTTCTCTAAAGCAAACTTCACACTACTCAAGACTGGTGTGGTATCCTTCAAGGCCCCTGAGCCAGTGGAAACCACAACCCAAGCTGCGGAAGCCCTTACAAATGCCTTCTATGAACACCTCCAGGACTGCATGGATCAGGCAATCCCAAATAAAACCAAGACTCTTTCCACAAAGGGCAAACGTCCAGTCTGGTGGACCCCAGCCATTAACAAACTTTACAATAAGAGGAGAAAGCTATTACATGATAGAACAAAATTCATAAAAGGGAAGTCACCACTGATCATTATTAGTAAAAAAATACGAGCACTCATAAAATCAACTAAGGCCAATTTTGAGTGAAAAATTGCCATGGATTCAAAGGACAATCATAAGGCCTTTTTCAGCTATGTTAGGAACCTGGGTGGAAACTCCCAGATATGCTCAGAATTAGTCCAAAATGATACAAAAATCACTGAACCCACAGACATTGCCAACATACTGGCAGACAGGTTCAGTGCAAACTTCACCCCCCTCTCCCCTCCTAAAGGAGAGATAACTATCCCCGCGGAGTGTAGCCTCCCAGACATCTCAAATGCGCAGGTGAAAGCTGCTCTCTCTAAAGCTAAAAACACAGCATCAATGAGGCCAGATGGTGTCCCCGGCTGTGTGCTACATGAGCTAAATGAGGAATTAAACCCGCACATAAGGCAGATGTTTAATCTCAGCCTTACCACAGGATACGTGCCCAAGGAGTGGCGTACGGCAACTGTGGTCCCACTCCACAAAGGCGGTGCCTCTACGGACCCTGGTAATTACCGCCCCATAAGCTTAACAAGTCTAGTCTCAAAGCTATGGAGAGGGTCATAATGGAGCTCATAAACAAAGATATAGCGGACTTGCAGACATTGGACCCGACCCAGTTTGGCTTCGTCAAGGGCAGATCATGCCTTTTGAACTTGGTCGACTTCTTCGAAACAGTCACCAAGGCCATTGATGAGGGAAAGGCAGTCCATACAGCCTACCTTGACCTTGCAAAGGCTTTCGACACAATACCCCACTCGGGTATTGTAGAAAAACTTACCAGCTTAAATGTAAACCCATATGTCACAAGATGGGTTGCAAACTGGCTTAAGGACAGAACCCACAGGGTTAGAGTTGCTGGCGCTATGTTAGACTCCAAGCCGGTCACAAGTGGTGTCCCACAGGGCTCGGTCCTTGGCCCCTATTGTCCAGCATCTACTTCTCAGAAGTACAGGCCAACATGGGAGGACTTTGGCTTTCAAAGTTTGCAGACGACTGCAAACTGGGCGCCATAGTGGAAAGTGCATCGGACACGGATATCCTTCAGAAGGGACTCACAGAAACAGATAGCTGGTGCCAGAGCCATGGCCTGAAGTTAAACGCCAAAAAATGTATAGTCATACCCTTCGGGAAAAACAAGGTAACCCCAAGCTACCATATAGGTGGCAATCCACTAAGCACAGAAGAGGTTATCAGGGATCTGGGGACCCAGGTTGACAGTGGCCTTTCTTTTGACACTCACATTGCTAAAGTGGTTAGAAAGACCTTCTACATTGCCCACCTGATCATGAAGGGATTCATATCCAGATCTAGTGAGGTCATTGTTCCCCTGTACTCTTCACTTATCAGACCAATGATCAAGTACAATGTCCCATTCGGGATGTATCTCACCCGACATCTGCAGCAATTGAAGAGACCCCAAAAGTTCCTCACCAAAAGGATAAAGGGACTCCAAAATCTGTCATATGCTGCCAGATTGAAGAAACTCCAGCTCTATTCAGTTGCATACCGTCTGCTCAGAGGTGACATGTGCCTGACATACAAGGCCATGTCCAACCCGGAATTAATGGACATGCTCCACCTCAAAAAATCCAAATCCAACAAAACCACTAGAGCAAGCGACTTAAACCTTAGCACGGATATAAATAGGACGTGCTGGCTGGATAGATTTATCACTCAGAGACTCCCTATGCTGTGGAATAAAATCCCGGTCCATGTGAGGCAGAGCACCTCGCTGGCTCTGTTCAAGAGAAATCTTGACCTGTGGATGGGTGATCGTAGGTTTACCCCGGGAATCATCTCTGTGTCACTGCTGGACAGAGGCACAACAAACTAATGGGTACAGTATTTTTTCATATAAGGGATGGCATAAGCCACAAAACTTTGGCTAGGCTTATAAATACCTTAGGGCAGATAGCCTAGTATAAACTTATGAACCTATGAACCTATATATATATATACATATATATATATATATATATATATATATATATAAATATATATATATATATATATAAAGAGAGAAAGAGAGAGAGAGAAAGAGAGAGAGAGGTTTAAAATATATACAAATACACACATTAGAGATATGTGTTACTAATTCTATTTGTTCTTCTTGAGTAAAACTTAAAACTAGGGATATCCCCCTTTTAAGTAGTCCAGTTTAAATAATTTGTGTAGATTTTCCAGATGAATTAACATTAAAGTGCATAGTAACTCCAGGCAAACAGCCTGTTGACAAACAGCTATTCTAGCACAAATGCAATGCATTGTAATTAAATACATCACTTAATAGACATTAAAGTAAACGGTATGGAAATATTAAAGGTAAAAATGCACGTGTGTGTGTGTGTGTGTGTGTGTGTGTGTGTGTGTGTGTGTGTAATTCAGAATCAGAAGTGGGGCATTGAAATGTTACTGAATTTATCCAACATCTGTTTTTAGCTCATTAGCAGGAATCCACGTTTGTACAGCAAACAGCTATGCTAATGTATTGCTTTCACCTTGTGAATCCACTTTTGCACAGCAAACAGCTATGCTAATGTATTGCATTCACCTTGTGCACAGATAGAGGGCAAACATGCACTCAAACAGGTAATTATATCATGCAAAATAAGAATGAACCTTGCCTGCAAGCTCAAAGTTTAATGTCTGGAAAGTAGGTTGCACAAAAGAAAAGTCAGTTTTGTATCATCCATACAGAAAACAAATAGAGTTAAATAGTAATATGCCTGTACTTTGGTATTTTCAAATAGTTGCATTTGTTTCAGTTCTTACTAACTTAATCTATTTCAGTGCATGGACTGTGACACAGATTACCACAGATTTAGTCAGATTCTGGAAAAGTGACCATAATTCCACATGCTACTGCAATGGTATACCTAATTTATATAATTAGTGCAATAGTATGAGGAAAGTGCCAGTTTGTCATAAAGAAACAGGAAGAGAGGCACAATGCCCAGAAAGGATACTACATGGACAGATGTGATATCATGAAGTGAATACAGAAGTCCCAGCTGAAGAAATATTTAGGAAGTGCCATTTCTTTGAAGTTAATTGAGAAGAAAGCATTTCAACAAACTGAAAAAAAGAAAAATATGTTCTGTGGGAATCTTCTCATATGGTGGTATAAGAATGACCCCAAATGTATTAATCTAGCATCTAATCATTGCATCTTTGGAAAAAAATATTTATGTGGCAAATTTGGATTTTGGCTACCAAATCTGATAAACTCTTCAATGAGTTTAGTGGCAACCAGTGACAGTGATACTTCTGAGGTGAACCCGTATTTTCGAAAGTGTCAGTTTATCACGTCTGGACTTATCATGTCCAACCACAACTAATGATATGGACACCCCTGAAATAGAGATAAAAAGTTATTTGGAATGAAGGAGAAATGGGAAAAACAGAAAGAAGTCTGAGAAACATTGTATGGATCACTTTGAGTCAGAGAAAAGCTTGAAAATATTTATTCAGAGAAGGAGAACAAGCATAAATTTAAAGCTAATGATATGTATTTCATCTTCTGAAAATATCCAAGCCTATTAAATACAAAATAAAGTGATGCCTATATACAAATGACAGTGAAAATTAGGGAGGATTATTACAAATTTGGGTAGTTTATTGTACTGTGAAAATCAGCATTGATAGTGGCAATGTATAGTAAGTAGGTGATTAAACTATACAATAAGAATGTGGAGCAGTCATAACAGCTTGAGATGCAATGGATGTTAATTACATAAAGACATGCAAGTGATGAGTCCCATGCAAATGAAGCAGCCTAAAATGGCAGAGAGCTCTAAAATGGGTGCCTTTTATTTGATTGACAGGACTATTATCAAGTGATAAATGATCAAAGAAAGGAAAGGAAAACAACTTTTGTCAGCAATTGAGTTTTCTGAACTGTTGTGTGACATCATAGTAGGTATATTTACATTTGGGGGTGTGACAGGTGCAGGGAGGCTTGTCCCTCTGCAAAAAAGCTTACCACAGAGGTTCACCAAAAGTTGTTTTGCTTATTATTTTGCAATCATTCAGCACTCAGTAAAAGCATTATCAATTGATCGACATGGATCCTCTAAAATTGAATAAAATAGTGGCACTGAGTGGCTGAATGTACCCCTTTTGAAGCAGTGATTTGTAGTGTACATGACAGAAGCCATGCTAGAAATAGCAGCACCACAGTAGCTTACATTGAGCCTTTGACACAGCAAAACCCCCTCCTGGCCCAGTTGAGCCTGCAATGCATCCCCCACTGCCAGAACTGCCAGGTGGTCTATAATGCATCATGCACCACCTGTGCAGTTCACATGATTTACACATTTTTCACATGTCCAATATATGCCAATGATTCCTGTGAGGGGACTTCATACACAGGAACTTCAAAGTTCCTTATAATAAAATAGGAGGTGCAAGGGATCTCCTTCTGTATGGATGTGCTGTAGAGTGTGTTGCCCAGAGAAAATATTTCTTTCTGTACATTTGCTTTTTTTGACAAAAATGGTACTTATCAAATGTGGCTACAATGAACTGAATTATATCAATACATTGGATTTCTTGTGCATTTGCATGCAATTTTGAACTTTACATGTAGATTTCAAGTCTTTCACTCAGTTTTATGCAGAAGGTGTTTTATACAATGCAATTCCATTCACTTCCTGCATGGCTCTGGGTAAGTCACTTGACTAAACAGTACTCCTGGTTCACCACTAAAAGGCGGTGCCTCTACGGACCCTGGTAATTACCGCCCCATAAGCTTAACAAGTCTAGTCTCAAAGCTATGGAGAGGGTCATAATGGAGCTCATAAACAAAGATATAGCGGACTTGCAGACATTGGACCCGACCCAGTTTGGCTTCGTCAAGGGCAGATCATGCCTTTTGAACTTGGTCGACTTCTTCGAAACAGTCACCAAGGCCATTGATGAGGGAAAGGCAGTCCATACAGCCTACCTTGACCTTGCAAAGGCTTTCGACACAATACCCCACTCGGGTATTGTAGAAAAACTTACCAGCTTAAATGTAAACCCATATGTCACAAGATGGGTTGCAAACTGGCTTAAGGACAGAACCCACAGGGTTAGAGTTGCTGGCGCTATGTTAGACTCCAAGCCGGTCACAAGTGGTGTCCCACAGGGCTCGGTCCTTGGCCCCCTATTGTTCAGCATCTACTTCTCAGAAGTACAGGCCAACATGGGAGGACTTTGGCTTTCAAAGTTTGCAGACGACTGCAAACTGGGCGCCATAGTGGAAAGTGCATCGGACACGGATATCCTTCAGAAGGGACTCACAGAAACAGATAGCTGGTGCCAGAGCCATGGCCTGAAGTTAAACGCCAAAAAATGTATAGTCATACCCTTCGGGAAAAACAAGGTAACCCCAAGCTACCATATAGGTGGCAATCCACTAAGCACAGAAGAGGTTATCAGGGATCTGGGGACCCAGGTTGACAGTGGCCTTTCTTTTGACACTCACATTGCTAAAGTGGTTAGAAAGACCTTCTACATTGCCCACCTGATCATGAAGGGATTCATATCCAGATCTAGTGAGGTCATTGTTCCCCTGTACTCTTCACTTATCAGACCAATGATCAAGTACAATGTCCCATTCGGGATGTATCTCACCCGACATCTGCAGCAATTGAAGAGACCCCAAAAGTTCCTCACCAAAAGGATAAAGGGACTCCAAAATCTGTCATATGCTGCCAGATTGAAGAAACTCCAGCTCTATTCAGTTGCATACCGTCTGCTCAGAGGTGACATGTGCCTGACATACAAGGCCATGTCCAACCCGGAATTAATGGACATGCTCCACCTCAAAAAATCCAAATCCAACAAAACCACTAGAGCAAGCGACTTAAACCTTAGCACGGATATAAATAGGACGTGCTGGAGGGATAGATTTATCACTCAGAGACTCCCTATGCTGTGGAATAAAATCCCGGTCCATGTGAGGCAGAGCACCTCGCTGGCTCTGTTCAAGAGAAATCTTGACCTGTGGATGGGTGATCGTAGGTTTACCCCGGGAATCATCTCTGTGTCACTGCTGGACAGAGGCACAACAAACTAATGGGTACAGTATTTTTTCATATAAGGGATGGCATAAGCCACAAAACTTTGGCTAGGCTTATAAATACCTTAGGGCAGATAGCCTAGTATAAACTTATGAACCTATGAACCTATATATATATACATATATATATATATATATATATATATATATATATATAAATATATATATATATATAAAGAGAGAAAGAGAGAGAGAGAAAGAGAGAGAGAGGTTTAAAATATATACAAATACACACATTAGAGATATGTGTTACTAATTCTATTTGTTCTTCTTGAGTAAAACTTAAAACTAGGGATATCCCCCTTTTAAGTAGTCCAGTTTAAATAATTTGTGTAGATTTTCCAGATGAATTAACATTAAAGTGCATAGTAACTCCAGGCAAACAGCCTGTTGACAAACAGCTATTCTAGCACAAATGCAATGCATTGTAATTAAATACATCACTTAATAGACATTAAAGTAAACGGTATGGAAATATTAAAGGTAAAAATGCACGTGTGTGTGTGTGTGTGTGTGTGTGTGTGTGTGTGTGTGTGTGTGTAATTCAGAATCAGAAGTGGGGCATTGAAATGTTACTGAATTTATCCAACATCTGTTTTTAGCTCATTAGCAGGAATCCACGTTTGTACAGCAAACAGCTATGCTAATGTATTGCTTTCACCTTGTGAATCCACTTTTGCACAGCAAACAGCTATGCTAATGTATTGCATTCACCTTGTGCACAGATAGAGGGCAAACATGCACTCAAACAGGTAATTATATCATGCAAAATAAGAATGAACCTTGCCTGCAAGCTCAAAGTTTAATGTCTGGAAAGTAGGTTGCACAAAAGAAAAGTCAGTTTTGTATCATCCATACAGAAAAACAAATAGAGTTAAATAGTAATATGCCTGTACTTTGGTATTTTCAAATAGTTGCATTTGTTTCAGTTCTTACTAACTTAATCTATTTCAGTGCATGGACTGTGACACAGATTACCACAGATTTAGTCAGATTCTGGAAAAGTGACCATAATTCCACATGCTACTGCAATGGTATACCTAATTTATATAATTAGTGCAATAGTATGAGGAAAGTGCCAGTTTGTCATAAAGAAACAGGAAGAGAGGCACAATGCCCAGAAAGGATACTACATGGACAGATGTGATATCATGAAGTGAATACAGAAGTCCCAGCTGAAGAAATATTTAGGAAGTGCCATTTCTTTGAAGTTAATTGAGAAGAAAGCATTTCAACAAACTGAAAAAAAAAGAAAAAATATGTTCTGTGGGAATCTTCTCATATGGTGGTATAAGAATGACCCCAAATGTATTAATCTAGCATCTAATCATTGCATCTTTGGAAAAAAATATTTATGTGGCAAATTTGGATTTTGGCTACCAAATCTGATAAACTCTTCAATGAGTTTAGTGGCAACCAGTGACAGTGATACTTCTGAGGTGAACCCGTATTTTTCGAGTGTCAGTTTATCACGTCTGGACTTATCATGTCCAACCACAACTAATGATATGGACACCCCTGAAATAGAGATAAAAAGTTATTTGGAATGAAGGAGAAATGGGAAAAACAGAAAGAAGTCTGAGAAACATTGTATGGATCACTTTGAGTCAGAGAAAAGCTTGAAAATATTTATTCAGAGAAGGAGAACAAGCATAAATTTAAAGCTAATGATATGTATTTCATCTTCTGAAAATATCCAAGCCTATTAAATACAAAATAAAGTGATGCCTATATACAAATGACAGTGAAAATTAGGGAGGATTATTACAAATTTGGGTAGTTTATTGTACTGTGAAAATCAGCATTGATAGTGGCAATGTATAGTAAGTAGGTGATTAAACTATACAATAAGAATGTGGAGCAGTCATAACAGCTTGAGATGCAATGGATGTTAATTACATAAAGACATGCAAGTGATGAGTCCCATGCAAATGAAGCAGCCTAAAATGGCAGAGAGCTCTAAAATGGGTGCCTTTTATTTGATTGACAGGACTATTATCAAGTGATAAATGATCAAAGAAAGGAAAGGAAAACAACTTTTGTCAGCAATTGAGTTTTCTGAACTGTTGTGTGACATCATAGTAGGTATATTTACATTTGGGGGTGTGACAGGTGCAGGGAGGCTTGTCCCTCTGCAAAAAAGCTTACCACAGAGGTTCACCAAAAGTTGTTTTGCTTATTATTTTGCAATCATTCAGCACTCAGTAAAAGCATTATCAATTGATCGACATGGATCCTCTAAAATTGAATAAAATAGTGGCACTGAGTGGCTGAATGTACCCCTTTTGAAGCAGTGATTTGTAGTGTACATGACAGAAGCCATGCTAGAAATAGCAGCACCACAGTAGCTTACATTGAGCCTTTGACACAGCAAAACCCCCTCCTGGCCCAGTTGAGCCTGCAATGCATCCCCACTGCCAGAACTGCCAGGTGGTCTATAATGCATCATGCACCACCTGTGCAGTTCACATGATTTACACATTTTTCACATGTCCAATATATGCCAATGATTCCTGTGAGGGGACTTCATACACAGGAACTTCAAAGTTCCTTATAATAAAATAGGAGGTGCAAGGGATCTCCTTCTGTATGGATGTGCTGTAGAGTGTGTTGCCCAGAGAAAATATTTCTTTCTGTACATTTGCTTTTTTTGACAAAAATGGTACTTATCAAATGTGGCTACAATGAACTGAATTATATCAATACATTGGATTTCTTGTGCATTTGCATGCAATTTTGAACTTTACATGTAGATTTCAAGTCTTTCACTCAGTTTTATGCAGAAGGTGTTTTATACAATGCAATTCCATTCACTTCCTGCATGGCTCTGGGTAAGTCACTTGACTAAACAGTACTCCTGGTTCACCACTAAACAGGGGCAGCTATGTCTACTCAGCTTATCCAGTTAACAAATGTAAAAAAAAATCAAATATTTAAAGCATTGTTATTTTATCAGCCATGTTCTCTTATTTTTCAGGCTGTACACACTAACCCTCTTCAGTCCTTTCATTAAAA